>NW_027595521.1:17500-77488 GCF_031162955.1 Sander vitreus | reverse complement strand
ATGTCAGCCCACACATGGTTTAGGATCATCACTTGATGATCCTGGCTATTACCCCCTTACCTAGTTCCATAACCAGCCTTGGTTGAAATACAATTACCAAGTGTGAAAAACCCACTCATTGCGAGGCCGGCCTTACAATGCCAGAATGACTAGATGACATTGCGAGGCCGGCTTTACAATGCAAGCATGGCTTGATGACATTGCGAGGCCGGCTTCACAATGCCGGCATGACTAGATGACATTGCGAGGCCGGCTTCACAATGTCAGCCCACACATGGTTTAGGATCATCACTTGATGATCCTGGCTATTACCCACTTAGCCTTGGTTGAAGTACAATTTCCAAGTGTGAAAAACCCCACTCATTGCGAGACCGGCTTTACAATGCCAGCATGAGTAGATGACTTCACGAGGCCTGCTTTACAATGCCGGCATGGCTAGATGACATGCAGAAAGTGATATTATCACTGCATACATTGAGATTTTTTCTTATTTCTATCTGTTTCTATATGGCTTCATCAGCCACGAATTAATCACAGTTAATATTACAGTTCATATGTAAGATTTAACATGTTTCTACATCATTGATGGAGTCTGATTTGTGACGGTACTGTCTTTCCAACCGAGTGGTGTAAAGGTATTAAGCAGTTTTTCTTCATGGGCAATTACCTGTTGTTAAGGACCACTGTTCTTTTGACCTAAACCTAACCATGGTCTTTCTGACCTAACCTTAACCTATGATCTATTGATCTAATTTGGATTTAAGGCCTTTTGGCCTAAACCTAATGTATACCTAAATCTAATCATGGTCTTTTTTGACCTAACCTTAACCTATGATCTATTGATCTCATTCAGATTTAAGGCCATTTTGCCTAAACCTAATGTATAGTCTATGCCTTACCAGGTAATCCGAGCCCTAAACCTAACCATTTGGTGTGTACCTATGCAAAGCTGGCTTGACAATGCTAGAATGGCTACATGACATTGCGGAGCCGGCTTCACAATGTCCGCCCACCCACGGTTTAGGATCATCGCTCGATGATCTTGGCTATTAACCCCTTACCTAGTTCCATAACCAGCCTTGTTTGACGTACAATTTCCAAGTGGGAAAAACCCACTCATTGCGAGGCCGGACTTTACAAGGCCCACACCGGGGGAGCCACCCATTGCGCCCCAGAAAGGGGCTCACCTCCCCGGGTATACATTCAGGAAAAAGGGCCCACCTCCGGGCACCTTGACCTCCGGTCGAGCCTGGGCACCCACACTTAAGCCCCCCCTGTGGCCATACAAAACCGCGGGCCCAAATTGCCCGTGCCCCTGGTATCCCTGCTTTCAATCATTGCCAAGCCGGCTTTACAATGAAGCACATTTTCACACATAGAACCTAGCTGTTGAATTCCGTCCCCAATTGCAGCACATATGCTGCAAGCGCAACAGCATCCAACAGCTAATTTCCAAGTGTCAAAAACCCACTCATTGCGAGGCCGGCTTTACAATGACAGAATGACTAGATGACATTGCGAGGCCGGCTTCACAATGCCGGCATGGCTAGATGACATGCAGAAAGTGATATTATCACTGCATACATTGAGATATTTTCTTATTTCTATCTGTTTCTATATGGCTTCATCAGCCACGAATTAATCACAGTTAATATTACAGTTCATATGTAAGATTTAACATGTTTCTACATAATTGATGGAGTCTGATTTGTGACTGTACTGTCTTTCCATCCGAGTGGTGTAAAGGTATTAAGCAGTTTTCTCTTCATGGGCAAGTACCTGTTGTTATGGATCACTGTTCTTTTGACCTAAACCTATCAATGTTCTTTCTGACCTAACCTTAACCTATGATCTATTGATCTAATTTGGATTTAAGGCCTTTTGGCCTAAAACCTAATGTATACCTAAATCTAATCATGGTCTTTTTGACCTAACCTTAACCTATGATCTATCGATCTCATTTAGATTTAAGGGCGTTTTGCCTAAAACTAATATGTGTAGTCTATGCCTTACCAGGTAATCCGAGCCCCAAACCTAACCATTTGATGTGTACCTATGCAAAGCTGGCTTTACAATGCTAGAATGGCTTGACGACATTGCGAGGCCGGCTTCACAATGCCAGCATGACTAGATGACATTGCGAGGCCGGCTTCACAATGTCCGCCCACCCACGGCTTAGGATCATCGCTTGATGATCCTGGCTATTACCCCCTTACCTAGTTCCATAACCAGCCTTGGTTGAAATACAATTACCAAGTGTGAGAAACCCACTCATTGCGAGGCCGGCCTTACAATGCCAGAATGACTAGATGACATTGCGAGGCCGGCTTTACAATGCAAGCATGGCTTGACGACATTGCGAGGCCGGCTTCACAATGCCGGCATGACTAGATGACATTGCGGGGCCGGCTTTACAATGTCCGCCCACACATGGTTGAGGATCATCGCTTGATGATCCAGGCTATTACCCCCTTACCCTAACCCCCTAACCCTAACCCTAACCCTAACCCTAACCCTAACCCCCTAACCCTAACCCCTAACAAAAAACTTACCTCCAGGGAAATCAGGAACCCAGAATGCGTCATTTTTATCTTCTGCCCAAAATCCATAAGAAAAACAAGGCTTGGAGTCTGCCATTCTGCATCCCTCCGGGACGTCCCATTGTCTCAGACTGAGAGCGAGACGTACTTCACAGCAGAATTCATAGATTATTATTTAAATCCCCTTTCGACACTACACCCAAGTTATATAAAAGACACTTATGATTTTGTGGAGAAAATTAGGAGCATTGTAGTACCACCATCAGCCTTTCTTTTCTCCCTTGATGTGGACAGCTTGTACACCAACATTCAGTCCTCAGAAGGCCTGTTAGCAGTCAAGAACACGTTTTTGAAATACCCAAACAGCAAAAGGCCTGATAAGGAAATCCTCCAATTGCTCGAAATAAATCTTACCAAAAATGATTTTGAGTTTGATGGCCAGTTTTTCCTGCAAATTAGAGGCACAGCGATGGGTAAAAAATTCGCATCCTCGTATGCTAACCTGTTCATGGCAGCCTGGGAGGAAAGCGCTTTGGAATCCTGCCAGAAAAAAACGCTACATTACTTTCGTTATTTGGATGATATTTGGGATCATTCCAAAGAAGAATTTGAACAATTTATTATTACCTTGAACAATCACAGGCAGTCCATCAAACTAAAATCGACCATTAGTCAGGAATCCATAGACTTCCTAGACACGACGACCTTCAAAGGTGCCGACTTCTCCGCCACACGCAAACTTGATGTCAGAGTTTTTTTCAAAGGGACGGACACGCATGCGCTGCTCTTCAGATCCAGCCATCACCCAAAGCACACATTTGCGGGGTTAGTTAAATCTCAATTACTGAGATTCAAAAGAATTTGCACCAGAACAGAGGATTTTAAAGCAGCTGTCAAAGTCCTATTTTCCTCACTACTCACCAGAGGCTATTCCTACACCATGTTGCGTCAGGCGTTGAGAACGTTCACCCGGGTCAAACCAATCTGTCTCGATCCAATTTTGCCAATTATCATAACTTATTCTTCAGAAAATGTCAAACTCGCACAACAATTAAAAAGGAACTTTATTTCTGCTGGAGGTAATGGAGTTTTTCTAAAGGATCACAGGCTGATTGCGGCCTTTAGAAAAAACCACAACCTGAGAGACATTCTGGTCAAAGCCAAACTCAGACCCTTACAGGCACACAGAACCAGGTCACAAGGGGATTTCTTTAGGCATTACAGAATGGTACAAAACCAGAACACCAAAGAAGTTTTTGAAACACAAAGGAACACCACTGTTCATCACAAAAATATTGTTTATTTAATTCGATGCTTGCAATGTACAAAGCAATATGTTGGCGAATCAGGAAACACTATGCTGACTAGGTTCACCCAACATAGATATAATATAAATAACCAGAAAAATTTACATATCCCTCTAGTCCAGCATTTTATTTACCATGGGTGGTGTAGCCTCAGGGCCACCATCCTTGAGTCCAACCCAACCTGGTCAGTGAAGCAGCGGAGGAGAGTCGAAAGGTCCTGGATCACTAGATTGGGCACACATTTACCCAGTGGTCTGAATGAGAGATAGGAGAGTTGGGAATTAGTGTAGGTCCATGGTTTGCGCATTTAATTCTGGTGCCTTTGGCAGCAGAATTCCTTTCATTCCTAACACCAAGAATTCACTCTCGTACAGCACACATTAACTCACCATTTCTTCTATCATACGTATAGAATATACAGCATGTTCACATATCATGATCCCAATAACTATCTACACATAGGCAGGATTTATGGGGACTTCTTAGAAGTTTTAGTTCCTTTAAAAAAAAAAAGAATTGTCATGTTTTCAATAATTGTCACTTTTTCCTAAATTTGCCACTTTTTTTTCAGAGTTTTTGTCACCTTTGATATTTTGGTCGCTTTTTTAATACATGATCTCGAGCCAAAGTTACGGATTACGAATGTGCCGCAGTCATTTACAGCAACGTTACTAATTGACCAAAACAACAGACTACATTACTAAAACATGACATTTACTCACCTGAAAGAAATTCTTAAAACACGAGTCCGTCGGCTGGTCTTCACTGGAAAGTTCCCTGAACATCGATTTTATATTCACTCTACCAACGGATCATCTCGTGCCTTTATACTCATAACACATACACTAAAGGGGGTTTCTATCATTCTTACAAATATACTAAAGTAAATACATTGTGTTAAAAAACCAAAACAAGTGTTTGTGTGAACTGGCCAAACAGAAAAACAGCACTTAAAATAAGACCAGTACTTAAAAGACAAGTGTGCCACCTGGTGGCCAATATGAAGCACAGCAATGACCTACAGTTTCATTTAACTTACTATTATCTATTTATTACATTTAATTTACTTGATGTAATATATACACACTACAAATAAAATGTACATTTATAACCAAGGGGGGAAAAAAGTAAGATTGTTTAATATTGACCTGTGATGACATCGTTACGACTGACAGCAACGTAACCCTGATATTTAATAATAAACTGAATGTGATGTCTAACACCTGTTCACGTGTATGTTAATGTATTTCACATGTCATGTTTAATACGCAAACAATTATCCAACGCTAACACTGGCAAATTTAGGAGAAATTTCCAAACAAACATCTGAAGGTGTATTTTGATCCACCCACCCACCCCATAGTCTGAAAGCTAAATAACCCAAAAACTTGAAGTTATGGTTGTACTGCAGTTTCCTGTTCACATCTAGTTTTAGATTTAATGTCTGATTTAGTGGATAACATTTAAAACACGTCTTTCAGAACTAAATGTGTCTGAAGAAACCAAATACAGAAAAACAGACCTTTATTTTGAAAAACAAACAGACTTCCTGTTAGGTATTTACAGCTGGAAAAAAAATATACAAAACAAAAACAGTCTTCTCTCTGCGTTCATGCAGTCCATTATAAAAACTCCCAGAATGCTTTGCATCCAGTTTCCTGTTCACCGATTGGTTGATCACTCCGATGCGTCGCCGTCTTTCTGTTTCTTCTTCTTCTTTTTCTTCTTGGCACTTTCAACAACCTGCACACAGAGCGGTATTTTTAAACGATAAACGTTATATTTAAACATGTCCGGATGGTTAACTGTTACCAGTAGTTTGAGATATTTAGAGATGTAACGCTGAATCAGAACCTCCAACTTCCTGCTCTTCTCTCTGGTGTCTGAAACAGCATCGCTGCACGTGATGCTAGCCAACACCAGCCTTAGCCTAACCACATAATGCTGCTGTTGTCGGGGAAACATTCATGTGTTTAACTGTAAACATCGTGGTGCATTCAAAACTATAGTTAAATCAAATGTTCTCAGTTAGTTTACTGGTGAAAGAAGTTATAAGTTAACATTTAATAATTTACATTTTGATCATCTGCTGTTAACGATAAGGCGTTCTTTAACGTTGCTTCTTATTTATCTTTACATTATAGTATGTGTTCTAGCAGCGTCTAACCCTGGTTAACACCTACGATACCGACCAGGGTTACACTTCAAGTTAATGTTAACAGACTGACCATCACTGAAGGAATCAGAGTCTGACTTCATTATATTCATAATATTAGTTAACTTTAATGTTGGATTAAACCAGCAGTTGTATAAATATGCTGTCAGTTTGATGATGTAACTAACCTCCGCCTCTGGCTCCGCCCCCGTCTCCTCTGGCTCTGCCCCTTCATGCTCCGCCTCCTCTAGTTTGGCCCTCTTCTCTTTCTTTTTCTTCTTCTTCTCCTTCTTCCCTTCCTCAGCGCTCGGCGTGCTGGGCGTCGGGGCATCGCCGTCGCTGTCTGCTGCCTCCCTCTTCCTCTGAAGAGGAAATCGTCATTAGTGACATCACTCATAGGCAGCCAATCAGAGCCACAGACAATCAAACAGGCTGCAACTGATCTTTAGTTCAGGTCCACATTTACTTTAGTTCAATGTGATGAGAGAAACTGTATCAAGTTTAAAAACATGAAGCAGTAATCATCAGAACATTTAGACATTGTCCTGTTTACCTTTGCTGAAGTGTCTGCTGACTCCTCCGTCGCCTTGGAGACGCTGCCAAAACAAAGTTTTTAATCAAACACGGTTTGAAGATTATCAGACATTCAAACAGAGTGATGACATCAGAGAGTGATGACATCATCAGTGTGCTCAGTGAGCTGCAGCTCAGCGATCAGCTGACTGAAGAAGCTCAGAGCTGAGAGTTCCTGTAGCAGAGCGACTCCCTGAGAGAGCACTGCAGCTCCCCCAGGGATAACTGTCTGCATAATACACAAACACTACACATACTAACACACTCTAAACCCTAACCTGTAACAGAGCCCCGTTGCCCCCCAGGGATAACTGTCTGCATATCATCATAACAGTATATATATCCCCATTATTAGTCCTCAGGTGAGGCGTACCTGTAGTCTACGTAGTCTTTCTTCCATTCGCACGGCGTGCTGCCGTTGGGCTTCCCGTGTTTGTCCAGGAGTCCTTTCTGAATCATCATCTTCTTCTGACTCGCCTGATGGAAACATGTTTCATATTTAAACAGCCTTCATTAAAAGGGTTATTTAGAATAACTCATTAAGGGAGGGTTGGTCGTTACCTTGGGGCCCAGCCCCCACTTCCGAGGATAAGTGTCTCTCTCCATGATCACCCTCTTGATCTTCGCCACGATGCCGTGATCACACGTTGAGATCACTGCCGTCGTCATCAGAGCAACAGCTGACAAGGAAACACACATTAGCTTACTTCCCCTGAGACCGGGTCACGTTAGATTATGGTGGAGCGTTGGTGAAACCATCAGAGAAGGGTGATAGATAGCAGGTCATCACGGCCCGAAGGCTGCTGCATCTATATATCTCATCATGTGGCCACAAAACCACCCCCCCCCACACGCAGCTGTATCTCACCTGTGCAGATGGCCTCTCCCTTGGTTGTTATGACGACGATGTCCTGGTTCATCTCGATGCCGTCCTCGTAGCGCAGGACGCCTGGCAGCATGATCTTCGCCCCATAACAGATGGCGTTCACCTACATATACACACACAGCTTATTAGTTATGTCAGAGGGATATACAGTGTTCAGTATAAGTTTAGGAACCCATGCTAAAGTTAACTATAAACAGGAATAAAAAAAAATCTTTTGGAAATTGATCTTAATGCCTTAATTAAAAAAAAGAAAAATCCAACCTTTAAGGAGCCCCCCCACACACATCACATACCCTTCACCATACCTAGAGATTGGCATGGGGTACTTTCCATAAAATCATCTCTCAATGCAAATCAAACCAGCTAATAGACTAACTGAAATACAACCATGTTAATCTCTAGGTATGGTGAAGGGTATGTGATGATGGGGGGGTATGGTGAAGGGTATGTGATGATGGGGGGGGGTATGGTGAAGGGTATGTGATGATGGGGGGTATGGTGAAGGGTATGTGATGATGGGGGGGGGGTATGGTGAAGGGTATGTGATGATGGGGGGGGGGTATGGTGAAGGGTATGTGATGATGGGGGGGTATGGTGAAGGGTATGTGATGATGGGGGGGGGTATGGTGAAGGGTATGTGATGATGGGGGGGCCAAGGGAACTTTATCAGGATCATAGTATCCTGGATCCATGAAATAACTGGCCTTTCAAAATAAAAGTCTGCCTGCCTCTATGGGAATCTAACATAGGGGTGGACTGACTTATGCCTCCTGTATTTTAAGGAACATTTACGATACAAAATTGGTGTTCTCAAAGATTGGATTTTTTCTATTTTTTTAATTAAGGTATTAAGATCATTTTCCAAAAGATGATTTTATTCCTCTTTTTAGTCAACTTTTAGCATGGGGGTGTATTCACTTCTGCTGAGCACTACAGTTGTACTTACGGCGCTGTCCTTCATATATGATATATATATTATAGTTATATATTATACAGTATATCGTTATCAGTACTCACGGCGCTGTCCTTCATGACGAGGCGTTTGTGCGACACCAGCAGTTTCTCCAGAGGGAAGATTACTCTCCTCAGGTACGTCTCGTCTTTGTTGTGATCAAACTGCCACTGAGCGTCCAGAACATCGTGCATCGTCACCATGTGGTCCTAAAACACAAACGCATGATGATGTCAGAGTGATGTCATGATGATGTCACAGCGGTGAGGCTGCACCATCTCTACAGACGGTGGCGTGCGTCTCCGCTGCAGTTTCCTGTTCCAGAGTTTCATTAGCAAACCTGCACCAACCAGCAGGATGCAACTCAACACTCTGGGTCCTACAGACAGGAAACAGGAAGTGGTTCTCACGTTCTCTCCCAGCACGCCGGAGCGGACTCGTCTCAGCTCCTGCATCTGACCGCCGACCCCGAGCATCAGCCCCAGGTGGACGCACAGCGTCCGGATGTACGTTCCTGCTTCACAGCTCACCCAGAAGATCCCTAAACAGCCAGAGAAAAGGAAAGACTAAAAACTCAGCCAATACTAATACTTTTCAAAATAAAGTGTCTGTGTTCTTGTCAGGGATTGGTCAGACAGCCAAGAGAAAGTGACATCACAGAAATCAGTCCAGTTAGCGAAACCTCTCTGATTCTCATCATCCAGCCCCGCTGACGCTCCGCGTTCACATGAACATACACACAACCCTCGAGTGGTTTGGGTCTTACCCAGCCTCCTCTCGGGGTCGTACTCGATCAGTTTGCTGTCGTAGATCGTTCGGACTCTGAGCTGGCGTTTAACCGCGGCGATCAGTGGCGGCCGCTGGAACAGAGCGCCTGTCAGCATCTCCAACCCCTGCAGACAGAAACAGTCAGTCACAGAACACAGGCTCAGGATTCTGACATGTGATTTATTCATTGATTTAATGTATCAACTCTAAGCTCTAGTTATTAAGATCTGTGGCGAGCGGGCGACTCACCCGGGCCAGCGTGTGTTCGCTCTCTATGGCGTTGTGCAGCCGAACAATCCCCACATACTCCTTACCTGCAACACGACAGAGAGTAGTGAGGGGGGCCGCTGGGGTTTACTGGGCACACGCAGCACTAAACAGGAAGTCCCGCCCACATTAAACACAACTAAACAGGAAGTACCGCCCACATTAAACACAACTAAAAAGTACCGGCACTCTGCTGGGACTTGACCAAACGCGTGGCTCGGTCGACGCAGACGATCAGGCAGCCGGTGACCTTGGGGTCCAGCGTGCCGCTGTGCCCCGTCTTCTCCACCCTCAGAATCCTCCGGATCCACGCCACCACCTCGTGGGACGACGGGTTGGCCGGCTTGTCCAGGTTGATGAAGCCAGTCCTGACAGGAAACGGGAAGTAGAATCAGCAACAGCAACCTTCAGAAGCTCCGCCCCCCAGATTCTCAGACGCTTAACTACTGGCCGGCAACTGCTGCATGCGTCTCTATTTGTGTGTGTGTGTCTCTATGCATCTCTATGTGTGTGTTCTTGTCAGGGATTGGTCAGACAGCCAAGAGAAAGTGACATCACATAGTTCAGTCCAGTTAGCGAAACCTCTCTGATTCTCATCATCCCACCCCGCTGACACTCAGCGCTCACGTGATATTATTATCAGCTGTCGCACAGATTCATATTCATCAGTAATAGTACTTTATATGAAGTAGATCATAGTCCTGGCGTTAGCGCTAGCTTACTTGACATAGTCCTGGATGGTTCTCTTCAGCGGGTTGCTGCCGTGCGGCAGCGGCGTGTAATGAGCCGTCCGGATGTTCAGCTTATCGAAGTTCTGAGGAAACAAACGTTGAAGTTTGAGACTTTCACTTCCTGTCAGAGGCTCTTATTTTGGCAGTCTGATGTAATCTTCCTAATTTATAGGTCTGGGTGTGATCAGCACAGTCGACTCGTCTCGGCGGCAGTCCGATCCGTCGTCTCTCCGCTCGGTTTCCGGTCGCCGCCGGCAGAACGCCGTGACAACCGTCGCCGTGACGGAGAGGCCCCGTCCCCAGAACGGGAGCGGGGGGGTGACTGAGACCAGACGGCCGCTCGGAGAATGGATAAACTGCTTCATCATTTCACACCCTGAAGGTACTATACTCGTTATTAACTAATTAATAACCAATTAATAATTAACAGATTCCTCCTCTCAGGGAGCCAGAGGCTGTTAAGACATTTACACATCTAGTGTTTAAATTAAGGCTCTCTATCCATCTACACAAACAATATAAACCCAGTGAGAGGGTACATGAAGTTAGTGAGCAGGAACCTTGAGGAGGAGCGGCCATTGGGACGTGTCCAGCGTCGCCACTTTAGACTCCGGCTGGATGAAGAAGTCTCCGCTCTGCTGGATCTCCTGTTAGACAAACTGCCTTCATTTAAATGTTCAGAAACTAAAACATTGACTTAAACAGAGTTATGTTCAGAGGAAATATAATAAACTCACCCCGACTTCATCTTCACTGACTCTCTTCACTTTCTTCTTCTTCTTCACTGAAACAGTCAAAAAGTTTCTCTCATTAACATATTAAGCTTACATAAACGAATGTTTATGTAAGCCATTAATTAAAGGCTGAAACGATGATGCTTTTATTTTTAAGGATATTTCAGATTATTAATGAAGTCACAGCAGCCCACGTGCCCTCCATGACAACACGTGGCCGTTAGCATCAGGCGGCTAACGTAAAGCTAACAGGCCGCCAGAACGACCATCCCATAATTAGCCAACGTGCTGCAGGCATGGCGGAGCAGCTACAGGGCACTGATCAGATTTTAGAAGAGACACATACAGCGTTTACCGGCCCGTTCAGACCAGAGCTTGTGCACTGTTTCAAACACCGAGACTCAGACCACGTGGGTCCTCCGGTTACCGGGACCGGCTGTAAAAGCCTCCAACCCGTCCAACAGGACGGCTGCTTAGCACCGAGACACGAGCCGAACTAACCAACTCCATTCATCAACATCACAGTAAAACAAAAAACTTACACCGGGTACAATTATGCAAATCTATTTCTTTAAATTACCGTTTTCTCAATGCAGTTTGGCGTTAAACGCAGTTACACTGCACGTGCGGGTTAGTTAAAATGCCAGCAGAACGGATCGTGTTTGAGCCATTTAACGGCGTTCAGATGCACGTTAAACATGTATAATATATATAATGTTATTATAACGTTAAACATGTATAATATATAATGTTATTATAACGTTATACATGTTAAATCTGATCTATAAACAGTAAAGTTGAGTTTTCCCAGGAACGTGCTGCACACTCACCCTCTGTGTCTGCCATCTTGAACTGAAAGACTGAGCGCGAGACGGCTCCTCCTCATTCTTCTTCTGCTTCTTCTTCTGGACTTCCGGTTGCCTGGATGCTTTGGGACCCTCTGCTGCCCCCCCACCATAGACAGTATATAAGAATTATGTTATTTTTTATTGCAGAATACATTTGTTACAATTTGTCAAAAAAAGGAAATTGAACTCGTAGAACACAAATCATTTAAAAAAAAAAAAAATTGTAAATGGGTTACTCCATGCTCTATTCCAGTTAATATTTTCATATACGAGGACCATTAGTATCTGGAGGCAGGGATGGGTTTGGCACATTAAAGGTCTTTATTACTTTGTTGTTGACTTCATTTATTGAAGCACTGCTGGAGAGAGATATGTGAAGTAGGGGAAGATCCCATGGGGTATCGCTCTGGGGGAAGGCATCAGTTAACATTTGATTTGAGTTATTTAATAATTGGGTTACCAGTAGAATATAGACAGCTTACAGGACAGACAGACAGCTTACAGGACAGACAGACAGGTTACAGGACAGACAGACAGCTTACAGGACAGACAGACAGGTTACAGGACAGACAGACAGCTTACAGGACAGACAGACAGCTTACAGGACAGACAGACAGGTTACTAGTAGAATATAGACAGGTTACAGGACAGACAGACAGGTTACCAGTAGAATATAGACAGGTTACAGGACAGACAGACAGCTTACAGGACAGACAGACAGGTTACCAGTAGAATATAGACAGGTTACAGGACAGACAGATAGGTTACCAGTAGAATATAGACAGGTTACAGGACAGACAGACAGCTTACAGGACAGACAGACAGGTTACCAGTAGAATATAGACAGCTTACAGGACAGACAGACAGGTTACAGGACAGACAGACAGCTTACAGGACAGACAGACAGGTTACAGGACAGACAGACAGCTTACAGGACATACAGACAGGTTACTAGTAGAATATAGACAGGTTACAGGACAGACAGACAGGTTACCAGTAGAATATAGACAGGTTACAGGACAGACAGACAGGTTACCAGTAGAATATAGACAGCTTACAGGACAGACAGACAGCTTACAGGACAGACAGACAGGTTACCAGTAGAATATAGACAGGTTACAGGACAGACAGACAGCTTACAGGACAGACAGACAGGTTACAGGACAGACAGACAGCTTACAGGACAGACAGACAGGTTACCAGTAGAATATAGACAGGTTACAGGACAGACAGACAGCTTACAGGACAGACAGACAGGTTACCAGTAGAATATAGACAGGTTACAGGACAGACAGACAGCTTACAGGACAGACAGACAGGTTACCAGTAAAATATAGACAGGTTACAGGACAGACAGACAGCTTACAGGACAGACAGACAGGTTACCAGTAGAATATCATGTTTAACCAGTTTTCTATAAAGAGAGTCTTGTTTCTACATATGATGTCCATGCAGTCTGTTGGTGGAGTATAGGGGCATTGAATGTTCCACAAACTGTTTGGATTTTTCAAAAATCTTTTAATCCAGTTGGTTTTTAATATCTCATTGAAGAGTGAGACGTCAATTACTGATAAACCCCCCTCCTCAATTCTATTAGTCAAGATGTTTTTCCTAATATTATGGGGCTTCTTCCTCCATATAAAGTTATATATATATATATATATATATATATATATATATATATATATATAATATATAATAGTTTGTCTAGATTGGCACATTGTAACTGAGGTATTTCCATTGAAGTAAATAAACATGCTGCTGTGAGAGACCTTCAGGAAGAAGAGCCTGCCGTACATAGATCAGTCTCTCACAAGCCAAGAATCACACTTCTTATGAATAGAGTCGTGTAGTAAAGATATCTTACTCTCTGTCATCAATTTGTGATTATGACTGATTTTGATTCCAAGATAAGTTATTAAATTATTTATATTCATGCCACGTATTTGACCCAAATGTTTATTTTTAAGAGACATTTTGAAAGATTTAGATTCAAGCCTGAGCTTTCAGAAAATTGGTTTACAACATTTAGATTCATTTTTAGAAACAGGGTTATGTCATCAGCCAGCTGTGACATTTGTATTTCTCTTTCATTTAACGTAATTCCTTTGAACGTACTCTTGTGAATGAAATCACAGAGAATTTGAGCTACATCAACAATAGAGGAGGCGAGGTGGGGCAGCCCTGGCAGATACCTTCGTTATGTCAAATCTGGGGAGGTGGAGGAACTGTTTCCTCCCACGTACAGAGTTTTAACAGCATTAATACAACTCTTACCAAAATTAAAAAAGTTTAAGGTGTCAAAAATCAAAGGCTTTCTGAAAGTCTAAGAATAAAATAAGGTGTTCATCATCTAGAAAGTCTTTGTGTTCAATCAGATCTAAAACTAGGCGAATGTTATCGGCTACGTGGTGTTCATCAATTAAAGTGTGTAGTTCAGATTTGAGACGCGTTGTTAAGATAGATGCTAGAATCTTATAGTCATTATTTAGCAATGTAATGGGACGCCAATTCTCAATTAATAGAGGGTCTTTGTGGGGTTTTGGGATAAGTGTTATGCCACCTTGCCTCAGAGAAGGAGGACGCTCCCCCCTGTCAAGAGATTCTTTGAAGACAGCTAAAAGAAATGTACCTAGTGACTCAGAGAAACATGTCTACATTTCAGAGGTCAGACCATCACAGCCTGCTGACTTATTGTTCTTTAACTGAGTTATTCCCCATATAATCTCCTCAAGAGTTATGTCCTGACAGCAGATTTGATTATATTCTGCATCCACACATTTAGCTGAGTTAAACAAGCTAAAGCTTTCCTATGGATCTTTGAGATTAATATCTCTTGAGTAAAGTTTTTCATAAAAAGCACTAATAAAGTGTGATATCTCTTTACTGTCCTCGCTAATCTTTTCCCCAATGTCAAGTTTTCTTATAGAATTGATTTAATTTCTTCTTTTTTCCATGTTAAAGAAATTACTGTTTTTCTCACCCTGTTCCATCCAATTCCTATGTGACCTTATAAAAGCTCCTTTTGCTTTGTTCTCATATAAAATGTCTAGTTGGTTTTGTCAGTCTAATAAAGTATTAATATCTTCTTGGCTCAAATGCTCTTTTTCAGTAAGTTTGTTAATATTGTTGATTAGCGAGTATGTTACATTTATCTTTTTTGGTGCCAATATCTTGCCATAACCTGAGCAGACGCCTTTAATTTTATATTTGAGAAGTTCCCACGATGTCCCAAAATGATTCCCTTTTCTAGCAGCCTCCCACTGTTCTGAGATAAGTAGTTCTATTTTAATTTTTAGCTCTTCATGAAATAGTAGAGAATTATTTAATTTCCAGTAACCGCAAGAGAATCTCCCTCTTTGTTCCTCGCTGACCTGAATAGCTAAAGAAAAGGGATTAAGAAGGGTTAGCCTTAGAGGTTAACCCTCAGAACAGCAGGAGAAACAGTGCATGATTCAATGGAGGGCTCTAAATCAGCCGAAATCAACCAAAAATTTATCCTGGATTGTAGCGTATGGTTACTATTGCTCCAAGTGTTCAACAATGTATTTTTTTTCCTCCATATATCAATTAGATCCAGGCTTCAGTTTATATAATGGAGCAGCAGATCCCGTGTCTCTGGACGGAGACCAGTGACGTCTCTTTCCCGGTGATGGCTGAGCGTTACTGAGCAGCCTCCAACTGAGCTTGAAGACGTAGATGTGACGTGAGCAACCTGTCTGAAAGTTGGAAGTCTTCTGGTAGCTGTGCCAAGAGAAATCTCAATCATTCCCAATCTAGCAGAGACGGAGAGCGTAGGTATATGTAAGGAGATAACATAGACACAGGCTCATTATTGATCACTAAAATGATAGTTAACATTAGTCATTACACTTAAACAGCTGATGGAAGTCCAAACTGCCTGAGAGCTTCTCCTGTACTATACGGTAACTCCTCTACTATGAGACAGGAAGTCTCGTGGTTATGACCCAATCGTTAGCCTATTGTTATAAAAACGTCTGCTACGGAGCCATAACGTGAGCTACAAGGTAATGGAGCCTTTTATACATTGTCGTGTTTCTTTAGAACTAAACAACGGACAAATAGAGTCTTTAAACGCTTCAGATGTAAAGGTATACTCTGTCAAAGTGACGTCAGAATGAATGGGAGTCAATGGGATGCTAACGGGATGCTAACGGGATGCTAACGGGAGGTGATGGCTTGGTAGCAACAAAATGGCGCCATAGAGCTACGCGTTGTAAGGAGAAGCTGACCCCCTTGGCCCCGACAGGGCGGGAATATACTGTAACTAAGTACATTTAGAATGTAACTAAGTACATTTACTCCAGTACTGTACTTGAGTCCAAATGTTGAGGTACTTGTACTTTACTTGAGTCTTTTCTTTTCTACTTCTATTCCACTACATTCATCTGTTCCAGCTTTAGTTACTAGTTACTTTAGTTACTCCGCTACATTCATCTGTTCCAGCTTTAGTTACTAGTTACTTTAGTTACTAGTTACTTTAGTTACTCCACTACATTCATCTGTTACAGCTTTAGTTACTAGTTACTTTAGTTACTCTGCTACATTCATCTGTTCCAGCTTTAGTTACTAGTTACTTTAGTTACTCCACTACATTCATCTGTTACAGCTTTAGTTACTAGTTACTTTAGTTACTCCGCTACATTCATCTGTTCCAGCTTTAGTTACTAGTTACTTTAGTTACTCCATACATTCATCTGTTACAGCTTTAGTTACTTTAGTTACTAGTTACTTTAGTTACTCCATACATTCATCTGTTACAGCTTTAGTTACTTTAGTTACTAGTTACTTTAGTTACTCCGCTACATTCATCTGTTACAGCTTTAGTTACTAGTTACTTTAGTTACTCCACTACATTCATCTGTTCCAGCTTTAGTTACTAGTTACTTTAGTTACTCCACTACATTCATCTGTTACAGCTTTAGTTACTAGTTACTTTAGTTACTCCACTACATTCATCTGTTCCAGCTTCAGTTACTAGTTACTTTAGTTACTAGTTACTTTAATTACTCCGCTACATTCATCTGTTACAGCTTTAGTTACTAGTTACTTTAGTTACTAGTTACTTTAGTTACTCCACTTCATTCATCTGTTCCAGCTTCAGTTACTAGTTACTTTAGTTACTAGTTACTTTAGTTACTCCACTACATTCATCTGTTCCAGCTTTAGTTACTAGTTACTTTAGTTACTCCACTACATTCATCTGTTACAGCTTTAGTTACTAGTTACTTTAGTTACTAGTTACTTTAGTTACTCCACTACATTCATCTGTTCCAGCTTTAGTTACTAGTTACTTTAGTTACTAGTTACGTTAGTTACTCCGCTACATTCATCGGTTACAGCTTTAGTTACTAGTTACTTTAGTTACTAGTTACTTTAATAACTCCTCTACATTCATCAGTTACAGCTTTAGTTACTAGTTACTTTAGTTACTAGTTACTTTAGTTACTCCGCTACATTCATCTGTTCCAGCTTTAGTTACTAGTTACTTTAGTTACTCCACTACATTCATCTGTTCCAGCTTCAGTTACTAGTTACTTTAGTTACTAGTTACTTTAGTTACTCCACTACATTCATCTGTTCCAGCTTTAGTTACTAGTTACTTTAGTTACTCCACTACGTTCATCTGTTCCAACTTCAGTTACTAGTTACTTTAGTTACTAGTTACTTTAGTTACTCCACTACATTCATCTGTTCCAGCTTTAGTTACTAGTTACTTTAGTTACTCCACTACATTCATCTGTTCTAGCTTTAGTTACTAGTTACTTTAGTTACTCCACTACAGCTTTAGTTACTAGTTACTTTAGTTACTAGTTACTTTAGTTACTCCACTACATTCATCTGTTCCAGCTTCAGTTACTAGTTACTTTCATCATTAAGAGTAATGCAACAGTAACTAATCATTTTGAGCAGTTGTATTGATTGATAGTTAGATGATTGTAATGGGATGAACTGACTATCATCTATATATATATATAGGGGTGTAACGATTCGATTCGTATCACGAGTCGTGGTTGTCGATACGATTCAAGGACGATATTGGTTCATTTAGAACGATACTATCTGAAAAGATTCAGTGACTTGAAATCGATTCAGTAACTTTTTAGCCAAAAATTCAACCAGTGTGACTGAAATAAACACCTGGATACTGGACAGTGCAGGTGAAGGTTCCTAGATTCCTGTTGTTTCTTGTAAGGGAATCAGGTATCAATTAATTATGGATATAAACAAACAAGTAAACAAAAATTAATGGCAAATGCATTCACATTTTATTTGAATAAAGTGCAACCAAAATTTCTTCAGGTTGAATGAGCAGTGGCTGAACCTGCTACTACTCTCATTTTAATAAACAAACAATATTCAACAAAAGATCAAGTGTAACCAACTACTCTTCAATGACTCTACAGATTTTCTTTCAAAAATATCACCTGATCAACATGTCTGGCTGCAGAACACTTCTCTGTGTGTTCACGATGTCGCCAGCAGTACTAAAAAGTCACTCTGCTGGCACACTGGTGCCTGGAATGCACAGGTACCGTTTAGCAAGGGTTGAAAGTACAGGTAGCTCTTTCTCCTGAGATCTCCACCACTTCATGGCATTTTCAGTCAAAGGCAACGCATCTTTTGCTCGGTACCTTAACACCTCTGCTCTGGCTGTCTCGCTTGTGGATTTTCTTTCTCTTTGGGTGAAGGAATCGCCAAACAGTGCATCTAATGACGCTTTTCCATTACATGGTACCTGCTCGACTCGCCTCGACTCTACTCGCCTTTTTTGGTTTTCCATTACGAAAAAAAGTACCTTATTTTTTTTTAGTACCACCTCAGTTGAGGTTCCAAGCGAGCTGAGGCGAGCCAAAAAGGTGACGTGAAAGCGACAGACGGGGGTGTCCTGAACAAACCCGCCATTTATAAATAGTTTATCCAGCTGTGTTTATTTTTGCTGCCTCCAGCTTCATTTGAAACTAAATGTGTCTTCTGGCAACAACAACAACACATCTTCCACGTTCTGTGTGTGTGTGTGTGAGTGTGTGTGTGTGTGTCGCGTGAGGTCACGGCAGTTTACTGCGGCGCCGCTTGTTTTCCAGTTCTGCGGAGGCTCCAGGCAGAGCTTTTGCCGTAGCCACGTACACACACACATGGCCGGCTCGACGCACGCACCAGCGCACAAGTATAAACATCAGGCCACTTACATAGTATACGGAGAAAGCTCTGCGTGGAGCCTCCACAGAACTGGAAAACAAGCTCAAGTGGCCTGATGTTTATACTTGTGCGCTGGTGTTTGCGTCGAGCCGGCATATAACGACCAGCCACGCTGAGGCGGTACTAACATCTGCAATGGAAAACAGACGCACAGTGTGTCGAGTAGAGTCGAGGCGAGTAGAGTTGAGGCGAGTCGAGCAGGTACCATGTAATGGAAAAACGCCATAAGGCTTTCTTCTTACAAGGAGGTGACTCATTTGGAGCTACAATATAAGAAATGTATTTCAAAATATAGTTATATTTCTCATTAATACAAAACAACAACAATCTTTTGTTGGTATCACATGAAACACACCTGCGGTCTCTTCATTGAATCCTGACAGCTTTGTGCTTGAGCTTCCCTCGTCTTCCTCCTGATTTCCCGTTGCTTGCATCTGTTGATGTAAGAATGGGGGAACTGTTCAAATGTCTGCTCTGTAAGACTGCACACAGACATTTAGAGGAAGACAAAGAACAGATGAGATTTGAGAGAGGACAAATGAAAGGGGAGAAGAGGAAAGAGGAGAGAAGAGTTACCTGGTGGGACATTTCTGCCTCAAAAACCAGTTTTGCGTAGACCTGTTCTCTGTCCTCTTTTCCCAGGTAGGGCAGTTCTTTAAATCGCGGGTCCAACGCTGATGCTGTTTAAAGAACAAGAACATTGCATTCATTGCATTATTACATTAAGTTGACCTGACATTGCAAATTACAAATAATCAGAAGATTAAGCTTTAGTATGTTTAAAAGAAATGTGGCACAGTGATGATGTAAAGCCACCATGAACTAAGAATGTCATTGCAGATGTCTTGTTTACTTTTCCATATGAAAAAAACTCAACTCAAATTCAAACTTGAAAACGCAAAGGTGTGGCATTTTACAAATTAATAGTCTAATCTAAAATATTAACCAAGTTGTAGAGTGTGGAGAGGTCATTGGCCGTCACCCTCTTCATCTCTGCAACCAGGGTTGAGTCGTCTTCGCATGGCTGTAGGTGTTTGAAGAGGAGCAATGACAGAGAGCGTTGGCTGGTCTTCTTCACACATCACAGTGGTTGTTGCCATTTTGACAGGACCCATCAACTGAACAATGTCATCCATGTTGGCAATATCACTCTCACTCAGCGTGCCTACATCTGTGACCCCCTTTCATAGATCTTTGGACATCAGCGTTGCCATTATAGCTGGCTGTTGTTCCAAAAAACCTTCAAGCATTTCAAATGAACTGTTCCATCTGGTGATTATGTCTTGAATCAGTTTATGTTTTGGTAAATCCATCAGAGTTTGTTTTCCCTGTAGGGCATGACATGCAATCGGTCTGCGGTGAAAATATCCAACAATTTTTTGCACTTTCCCCCAAAAACCTGGAAGCATGGTCCACCCCCAAACCCTTCTGCGAGGCAAGGTTGAGTGTATGTGCGAAGCAGGTAATGTGTGGACTGAACTGGGCTTCTGCACCGGCCACAATTACGTTCCTGCCGTTATCTGTGACGGCAGGATTCTTGTCGGAGATTTTCCACTCCATGCAGGCTTCACGCAGCAACGCGCCAATATTTTTACCAGTATGGGCTTCATTGAAAACTCTGGTTTGCAGAACAAAGGTCTTCCTTTTCCACTCCGGATCAATGTGATGAGAGGTAATTGTCCCATACCCTTGATTTGAGCATGACGTCCAGCCATCTGTCGTTATCGCTACTCGTTCAGCTTGAGAAAGCGACAGCTTCACATCATTCTTAGTACTTTCGTACAATGCAGGAATAACCTTTTCTGAGAAGTGTGGTCGGCTTGGTATAGTGTACCTTGGCTCCAATGTTTGAATCATTTCACGGAACCCCAGATTTTCAACCACACTGTAGGGTCGCATGTCTTTGCAGATAAACTTGGCAATTGTTGCCGTGATGATTTTCGCTCAAGCTGAGTTTTGGCCTATTCTCTGACTAAACATGCAGGCGAGGCCTGAGGCTTCTGCAAAGTTGACTTTACCTTGCGCTGCTGTAGCAGCGGGAACGCTGCAAGAGGTGCCTGGACGGTCGGTGTTGTGTGAAATGCCATGGCGCCTTAGTAGGTGGTTGGAGAGATTTGTCGTGTTGCTGTTGTACTTTACTTGACCTTTACATATCCTACAAACAGCGAGCGACTTATTTAGAACATCTCTGTCTTTGCAAAAGCCAAAGTGTTTCCACACACTGGACCGCAATGGTGGCTTGATAATAGGCTCGTTCGAGGTGAACTACGCCTCACCTGTAAAGTAGACGAGAGCAGGCGGCAGCAGCCGGGGGCGGTGACAAAAATCTGCAGTCAGGTCGGACAGTTTCCGGCCGCCTTGATCTCGTAAGGTTATCATTGGCCATGTGTGCATGACGTCAGAGCAAGTCAGGATCAAGTCGGACACAAATCTACCCAGCATGCATTGGGCGGCGATCACCGGTGATCGATTCTGCGCAGACCTGGCTCATCTCCAACAAGCCTATTTTCTCGCTTGTCGGCTTCTCCTCTGCCATCTGCCATGCTATGTTTTGTTAGGCTCGTTGGAAATGAACTGCGCCTCGCCTGTAAAGTAGACGAGAGCAGGCGGCAGCTGCTGGGGGCGGTGACAAAAATCCGCTGTCAAGTCAGACAGTTTCCAGCTGATTTTAGCAGCCTTCAGGCTGAACAGGAAGTGACACAAACACTGTGGTCCGATTCCAATTTAATAAAATGTTATCAGACCCATATATGAGCTCCTACACAGTCTCCAGTTGTTTTAATTATGACAGAGTAGCTGTTAAAATGCTCTACATGTGATCTGTTGCTGATTTTAATTAATAACTGTAGATGAATTAATAACTGTAGATGATCTGTAATCTGAACAGATTTAGTCTATCTGACTTCTAAACGTGAAGTTCAGCCACACAACATGTGTTCTGTACAGAATAAGCCTTTAAATCAGACAAATAGCAGTTAAAATCCCTCCAAATCAAAATCAATAAAAGTTTATATAAAACGTCATGTTGAGTCAATTCTGAACCGATCAGCTGTTAGATCAGCTGAGAGGCCGGTGTTTCCCAGCATGCTCTGGGTCCGCCTGGCTCTTGCAGTCGGTGGAAAGCAACTGCGGCGCCTGGCTCTTATATCGTTGCCCACGTGTGCATGATGTCAGAGCAAGTCGGGATCAAGTCGGACACAAATCTAACCGGCATGCAATGGGGGGCGATCGCCGGTGAATCATCTCCAACGAGCCTGTTGTCTTTGCGCTGCTGCTGCTGGCGCGGGGCGATGACGTCACGGATAGGCAGACTGAATCGAGTAACGTTTAATGCATTTATCATTAAAAGTGCTAAGAAAAAACATCCATATAAAGTCTGACGTGCTTAAATCCAATGGGTTAATTCCTAGTATCGATACAATCGATTGATTACATTTTAAAACGATTTTAGATCGATATATGCCGTCCAGAAGGCCAACTTGCTGAGCACAGATCGATGTAGTTGGATCATAGGAATATAAATCGATACATCGATGTAGTAGATGGATTGTTACACCCCTAATATATATATATATATATATATATATATATATATATATATATATATATATATATATATATATATATATATATATAGATTGATAGTTAGATGATTGTAATGGAATGAATAGACAATCATCTGAACTGTAATGTGTGTATTGCCTTTTGAAGTATAAGTACTTTGATGTGAAGTTGTGTCATAAGGAACAGGTGATTTTAGGGTTATGTGTACTGTATCCAAGCAGTTAAACAATTGTTAGAGTTTTGAAAAATGACGTCATGGTTCTGCAACTAGTGGCAGCGTGACGTAATAAGCTGTGGTATGAGCAGGTCGGGGTGTAATACTTAATTACGTTAATCCCCAAACCCAAAAAGGATCCACTGTTTATTGATAATTGGCGACCTATTTCATTACTTAACACTGACTACATTTTTGCCTCAATTATTGCAAAACGATTAAAAAATGTTTTAGACCCTATTATTGATGAAGTCCAATCAGGATTCGTGAGAAAAAGACATATCTCAAACAATATTCGGCTTGTCTTAGATTTAATTGATTATTCATTTTTATGTCCTGATGATAGTTTTATCTTTTTCTTGGACTTCTATGAAGCCTTTGACACAGTAGAACATCACTTTATATTTCAAACTATTGAGAAATTTGGTTTTGGTGATTGTTTCTGTAAAGCTGTTAGAACAATGTACTGCAAAGGCAATAGCTCTATCAGAGTACACAATGTACTGCAAAGGCAATAGCTCTATCAGAGTACACAATGTACTGCAAAGGCAATAGCTCTATCAGAGTACACAATGTACTGCAAAGGCAATAGCTCTATCAGAGTACACAATGTACTGCAAAGGCAATAGCTCTATCAGAGTACACAATGTACTGCAAAGGCAATAGCTCTATCAGAGTACACAATGTACTGCAAAGGCAATAGCTCTATCAGAGTACACAGTGGGACGTCGCTGAGATTGATGATACTACATTATTTTAAGTTACCCTCACCCAACTAGCAGATGATACTACATTATTTTAAGTTACCCTCACCCAACTAGCAGATGATACTACATTATTTTAAGTTACCCTCACCCAACTAGCAGATGATACTACATTATTTTTTAAAATGCCAGCCAAGTGCCAATCGCTATCAAAACAATAGAATTATTTTCCGCAGCTTCTGGACTCTGCTTAAATCTGAAGAAGTGTGAACTTTTTTCCCTTAAAGAAAGCGACACCTCCCAGGTTTGTGACATACCAATCAAAGATAAGATTACTTATTGGATTACTATAATGAAAAATGAGGAGGAGAGACGCTCTGTAAACTTTCATTTGATTAGTGATAAGACAAAGAAAAAGCTTAACCAATGGCTGCAGAGAGATTCCTCCTTAGTATTGTTGGGTTATCCCGACTGACATGTGCAGCTGTTTGGCAACAAAAAGCAATTCCATTGATAAATTACTTTTCAATTTTATTTGGAAAATCAAGACGCATTATGTGAAACAATCTGTTATTATGAACACCTTTGAACGTGGTGGTCTAAACTTTCTTGATTTTACAACCCTTAATAATACTTTTAAAATAAATTGGATAAATCTACATTTTATACCTAACTATATTTTCTCTGAGGTTGGTGGGTTAGAATATTTACTTTTGTGTGATTATAAAATAGAAAAAAATCCCTTAATTTTATCTAACTTCCACAAACAAATGCTCTTAGCATGGTCGTTAATCTACAAACATCATTTCTCCCCACAGAGGTGCTTCATCTGGAATAATCGGCTTATTAAATTCAAGAATAAATCTTTATTCTATAAAACATAATTCTAGTAACCCAACTACTAAATGATAATGGATCGTTGCTGAATTATTCTGAATTCCTTCACACTTTTGGCATTCCAATCACCCCAAGAGAGTTTGCATCTGGTATTTGAACTCTCTTAAAAAGGACTGGAAAACCAGATTGCCTACCAGCTTTGGACCCTAAGTTGACCTCAGTTGGTAATATATGTTTCACTACCACAACGAGGAATAATAATGGTACCATTGGTTCTTTATTCCAGAGAGAAGTCTCCAGCACCCCTAATGTTGTTCTATTGGTCGAACTTTGTTGACAACCTGTACAGTACATCAAAACCATTTATGATTCAAAAAATAAGAAAGCTGCAAAAACCATTCAGTTATGCTCTAGTTTAATGTATATATTTTAACCCCCCCCCCCCTGACTTATGTTTTTCTGTATTAATGACTCTGTTTGCTTGTTCTTACTCTACACTCTTACTGTGTATCGTAAAGATTTAATAAAGATTTATAAAAAAAAAAAAAAGGTGTAATACTCTGATACACCAGGGGGCGGTATACACACACTCTCTGGTAGAGCCCGCCGTTAATATAGAACAAGAAGAAGAAGACACCGGAAGTGTAGATCGTCTGCGTGCATGTTACATCCGGAGAGGATTCTGATCAGATGGAAGGTGAGTTTCTCTGTAACTGTAACTAAATGTAACTGTAACTATTAGTATTTAATCCAGAGTTATATTAATGTGAGGAGGAAACGAGTCAATCAGCTGTTTGATTCTTACTTCCGGTCCGAAAGACAACAACAACAACAACAACACGGAGAAATATTATTAATATTTAATATTTCATGTTAATCAGTTAACCTGTGTGTTATAACGATCAGAATCAGCTATAGTTTATTTATTATCTCTACACATTTAAAGATTTAAACACAGTGTTCCGTTTTTTACTAGAAACACGTCATTAGACCATTACTAATAATATTAAATCATATCAGGAGTTATGTCAGGACTCTTTACAGGTAGACCAGGTTCAGATAGAGACCAGGTTCAGACTGAGGCCAGGTTCAGACTGAGACCAGGTTCAGACTGAGACCAGGTTCAGATAGAGACCAGGTTCAGACTGAGACCAGGTTCAGATAGAGACCAGGTTCAGAGAGAGACCAGGTTCAGAGAGAGACCAGGTTCAGACTGAGACCAGGTTCAGACTGAAACCAAGTTCAGACTAAGACCAGGTTCAGATAGAGACCAGGTTCAGACTGAGACCAGGTTTAGATAGAGACCAGGTTCAGATAGAGACCAGGTTCAGATAGAGACCAGGTTCTGACTAAGACCAGGTTCAGACTAAGACCAGGTTCAGACTGAGACCAGGTTCAGACTGAGGCCAGGTTCAGATAGAGACCAGGTTCAGATAGAGACCAGGTTCAGACTGAGGCCAGGTTCAGACTGAGACCAGGTTCAGATAGAGACCAGGTTCAGAGAGAGACCAGGTTCAGAGAGAGACCAGGTTCAGACTGAGACCAGGGGCCCGTTTCAGGAAGGTTTAACAAACTGAGTCTAACCCTGAACTCTGAGCTGATTTATCCTGAGATGGAAACTGAGTTTTCGGTTCCAGAACAGCTGATATGAGTTCAATCAAGCGTGTGCACCACCCCAATATAAAGGCAGCATGAATGGAGCCACGATACTACGATTCACCATGGCAACAACCACAAACGGGTCGACGGAAATACTCATGCACACATACAGCAAGTTTGAACACGTATTTAGTTAAAACAGCTACACAGCGGCTGCTGCAGCAGAGAGGAGTGGTGTGGGAGAACATGGCTGCTGCAGCAGAGAGGAGTGGTGTGGGAGAACATGGCTGCTGCAGCAGAGAGGAGTGGTGTGGGAGAACATGGCTGCTGCAGCAGAGAGGAGTGGTGTGGGAGAACATGGCTGCTGCAGCAGAGAGGAGTGGTGTGGGAGAACATGGCTGCTCCAGTCAATGCAGCAGCTCTAATATAGTGTATTAATATCATATTTAACCACAGGTAACATAATATTACTGGTGAAATGGTATTGAACCTATAATCTATAAAAGTCCTAAATCTACTAATCCCATTCTGAGGCTGCAGCACCATCATTAACAGAATTATAATTCATAATCTTTTATTTCAAAGGGTTTACATCATTCACCTGCAATACTGGGGAACTCCTTTCTAATGTCTCTTACTGGTTCGTGTCCAGGGAACTCTACAACAACGTTTAAAACACGTTTCAGAGCGAGTCACACTCTTCTGACGGCGCTACAGCGGCTTTACTAAAATGCTCCGCATCACCAATGTTGTAAAGAAAACTGTGCTGGGATGTAGACCAGGTTCAGATAGAGACCAGGTCCTCGATGGGAGACATTAGTGATATGGGGACGATGAGGTTATGGAGGCTACAGAACTGATAGACTGGGAAGAACAACCATACCGCTCAAATAGGAAGTTATCTGGAAATGAAAATACATCTGTAGTCGGGGCCTCAATATCATCTCCCGATGTATGTTTGACTCCAGACACCACAGACAGACAGACTGTCTGTGGTCTCGGTCTGTGCCACTGGTCTCTGTTCACTGTCTGTGGTCTCGGTCTGTGCCACTGGTCTCTGTTCACTGTCTATGGTCTCGGTTCACTGTCTATGTTCTCTGTCTGTGCCACTGGTCTCGGTTCACTGTCTGTGGTCTCGGTCTGTGCCACTGGTCTCTGTTCACTGTCTGTGGTCTCGGTCTGTGCCACTGGTCTCTGTTCACTGTCTGTGGTCTCGGTCTGTGCCACTGGTCTCGGTTCACTGTCTATGGTCTCGGTTCACTGGCTATGGTCTCGGTCTGTGCCACTGGTCTCTGTTCACTGTCTGTGGTCTCGGTCTGTGCCACTGGTCTCTGTTCACTGTCTGTGGTCTCGGTCTGTGCCACTGGTCTCTGTTCACTGTCTATGGTCTCGGTCTGTGCCACTGGTCTCTGTTCACTGTCTATGGTCTCGGTCTGTGCCACTGGTCTCGGTTCACTGTCTGTGGTCTCGGTCTGTGCCACTGGTCTCGGTTCACTGTCTATGGTCTCGGTCTGTGCCACTGGTGTTGCAAAATATGGCTTTTGGTCTCAACCGAGTCCATGTGTCTTTATTATGTGTATAATAATATTGGAGGGAAAGTGAAACACAGCTTGGACGGGGATGCTGTTCGGCTTTTCACAAGTTTAGACAGCTAGCTACGCCGACATTTGCTAACGTTACCGCAACAGCGTTAGCCTAGACTGCTAGCTAGGTAAATATTATGACTGCCTTCGTTGATTCCTATATCTGCGTCCACGTTGTCAACATAAGACCTGTGGCATTAGTGCTCCTTTTGTACCATAATTTTATTGAATGAAATATTAAGCTTCGCTCCTACGAGATGGGTGGGTTTTTGTTACATACAAAGCTAACTGGCTATAGTTAGCCTGTACGTATGCTAGCAGACATTAGCTAATGTTGCGTAGCCAGCCAGCAACTTTGGCAATCGCAGTAGTTTCGGCAAGCTAACCACGACAGTATTGTCACCCACAGTCAACATCTGCTGCTAAAAGCAGTCAACCTGCAGTGATATTTGAAATGGGGACACATGTGGATGTGTTAGCTGTCGTGGTTAGCCCGCCGAAACTACTGCCAAAGTTGCTGGCTGGCTGGCTACGCAACGTTAGCTAATGTCCGCTAGCATACATACAGGCTAACTGTAGCCAGTTAGCTTTGTGTGTAACGTAACAAAAACCCACCCATCTCGTAGGAGCAAAGCTTAATATTTCATTCAATAAAATTATGGTACAAAAGGAGCACTAACGCCACAGGTCTTATGTTGACAACGTGGACACAGATATAGGAAATTCTGAAGGCAGTCGTAATATTTACCTAGCAGGCTAGGCTAACGCTGTTGCGCTAACGTTAGCAAAACGTCGGCGTAGCATTAGCTAGCTGTCTAAACTATAAATAAATAAACACTAGGCAAATCTGTTGTTACTGGAGCTAGTAGGCTACCATAAAAATGTGAGATATCTAATCAATGTGTGTTTACAACGTCGGGGGATTTCACAGGTGGGACTGACAAGTTAGCTCATAGCTAGCATGATGCCTTCTATTTCTAGATCTAGATAAGTTTACCGGTACTTATCTGAACTAACGACATGATCACAGTCACTAGATATAAAGAAAACCTTGACTTTCACTGACAGTAAAAACACCTCTTCCTCATCCCAGGCAGTCACCATAGTTCTAGTACTAGCCTGAGGCAGTCACCATAGTTCTAGTACTAGGCTGAGGCACGGTCACCAGAGTTCTAGTACTAGCCTGAAGCACGGTCACCATAGTTCTAGTACTAGGCTGAAGCACGGTCACCATAGTACTAGTACTAGGCTGAGGCACGGTCACCATAGTTCTAGTACTAGGCTGAGGCACGGTCACCATAGTTCTAGTACTAGGCTGAGGCAGTCACCATAGTTCTACTACTAGGCTGAGGCACAGTCACCATAGTTCTAGTACTAGGCTGAGGCACGGTCACCATAGTTCTAGTACTAGGCTGAGGCACGGTCACCATAGTTCTAGTACTAGGCTGAGGCACAGTCACCATAGTTCTAGTACTAGGCTGAAGCACGTTCACTATAAATCTAGTACCAGGCTTAAGCACAGTCACCATAGTTCTAGTACTAGGCTGAGGCACGGTCACCATAGTTCTAGTACTAGGCTGAAGCACGGTCACCATAGTTCTAGTACTAGGCTTAGGCACGGTCACCATAGTTCTAGTACTAGGCTGAGGCACGGTCACCATAGTTCTAGTACTAGGCTGAGGCACGGTCACCATAGTTCTAGTACTAGGCTGAAGCACGGTCACCATAGTTCTAGTACTAGGCTGAGGCACAGTCACCATAGTTCTAGTACTAGGCTAAGGCACAGTCACCAGAGTTCTAGTACTAGGCTGAAGCACGGTCACCATAGTTCTAGTACTAGGCTTAAGCATGGTCACCATAGTTCTAGTACTAGGCTGAGGCACGGTCACCATAGTTCTAGTACTAGGCTGAGGCACGGTCACCATAGTTCTAGTACTAGGCTTAAGCACAGTCACCATAGTTCTAGTACTAGGCTTAAGCATGGTCACCATAGTTCTAGTACTAGGCCGAGGCACGTTCACCATAGTTCTAGTACTAGGCTGAGGAACGTCTCCCCAACGTGACGTCATTACCGAATTGCCTTAAAAAAAACACTAATACCAAAAACGACAAAAAAGTGGCCTTTAACACTATTTGGAGACATTTTTAACAATGATATACATGTTGAGTGCTTTATGTATCATTAATCAACAGTGGTGGTTAACCTGCAACACGAGCTTTAAGTTACCTCCCTTTCTGAAGCAGAAAACCCAGAGTTTCCCTCATCTCAGGGTTAACTAACTCAGAGTTTTCACTAAACCTGCTTATTGAAACGAACCCCAGGACACTTTACAGATAGAGTAGGTCTAGACCAGACTCTATAATTTACAAAGACCCAACAATTCCAGTAATTCTCCCAAGAGCAAGCATTTAGTGGGACAGTGGTGAGGAAAAACTCCATTTTAGGGAGAAACCTCGGACAGACCCAGGCTCTTGGTAGGTGTAGCAGGGCACTGCAGGGTGTAGCAGGGCACTGCAGGGCATAGCAGGGTGTAGCAGGGCACTGCAGGGTGTAGCAGGTTGCAGCAGGGTGTAGCATGTTGCAGCAGGGTGTAGCTGGGTGTAGCAGTGTGTACCAGGTTGCAGCAGGGCATAACAGGGTGTAGCAGGGTGAAGCAGGGCATAGCAAGGCGTAGCAGGTTGCAGCAGGGCATAGCAGGGTGTAGTAGGGCGTAGCAGGTTGTAGAAGGGTGTAGCTGGGTGTAGCAGGGTGTAGAAGGGTGTAGCAGGGCATAGCAGGGTGTAGCTGGGTGTAGCAGGTTGCAGCAGGGTGTAGCAGGGTGTGGAAGGGTGTAGCAGGGTGTAAACTGTCTGTCTGCTGACCTCACAGTGACCTCAGCAAACAGGAAGTGCCCTGCTGTCACAGGAAGTAGCCGAAAGATCAAAGACAACGCAGCCGACTGGCACAATCTGATGCTGCGCTGGGAGAAACTGAACGAGGACGGCTTCACAGCCGCCGGAAACATCACAGCTATCACCCTCACACGGTCAGTTACAGATACTCTAGTTACTATAAACTGCAGTTACTCTATACTCTAGTTACTCTGCTTTAGTTACTATATACTCCAGTTACTCTATACTCTAGTTACTCTGCTTTAGTTACTCTATACTCCAGTTACTCTGCTTTAGTTACTCTATACTCCAGTTACTCTGCTTTAGGTACTCTATACTCCAGTTACTCTATACTCTAGTTACTCTGCTTTAGTTACTATATACTCCAGTTACTCTATACTCTAGTTACTCTGCTTTAGTTACTCTATACTCCAGTTACTCTGCTTTAGGTACTCTATACTCCAGTTACTCTATACTCCAGTTACTCTGCTTTAGTTACTCTATACTCCAGTTACTCTATACTCTAGTTACAAGGAAACTTTATATTCCTCTTTTCTGTTCTGTCTCCAGCTCTCAGAGCGATCAGCGTCTGCTGCTGGACGACTCCCCTGCCCCCCCGTCGGCCCTGTCTGAGCAGCCAGGGGGCGCTGCAGAGCTGCAGGAAGAATGCTGCAAACTGCAGGACATCGTCCATAAAATGGTGGCGCTTCATTTATCCTTCTGATGTTATGCAGCATGTATCTCCACGATCGGGTAGTTGCAGCGATGGTCGTCCAGTGTCACACCCAGGTTTCTAGCAGTGTGGGTGGGGTCTACCACAGAGTTGTTGATTGTTATAGTCACGTCCTGAGTAGGAGAGCCTTCCCCTGAAAGGACAAGGAGCTCAGTCTTGTCGAGGTTGAGTTTCAGATGGTGTGTGGACATCCAAGAAGAAATAGTGCTGCGTTTCAGACTACGGAAAGGAGAGAATTAGTTGGGTGTCATCTGCGTAGCAGTAGTATGAAAAGCTGTGCGACTGAATGACAGACCCGAGAGAGTTGGTGTACAGAGAGAAGAGGAGGGGACCCAGGACTGATCCCTGAGGAACCCCAGATGTGAGTGTGCAAGTTTCTGAGGTAGATCCTCTCCAAGTTACCGTAGGTAACAGCTAGGTTCGGTCTGCCGGGTAAGATCTGAAGTGGTAGTGACTGATGACGGGGTTACTGTGTTCAGGTACTGACTGATGACAGGGTTATTTTTAGGAGTTAACGGATACGGAGACATCGAGGAAGTTAAAGGAGAAACACGAGATCAGGTTTTTATTTAGTGACTTCCTGGTTTGTTTCTGATGTTTCTCTTCTTCCTGTCAGGTCGCCGTGGTGACGAAGATGGAGTGTCTGATGACATCACAGCGAGGCATTCAGGATCTGGAGGAGTTTCAGTTTGGACCTGAAGGAAGAATGGTTCCTCTGTTTCACAGCTGGAGCACCAAACACTTCAGTAAGTTTACCCAAACCCTCACCCAGCCACCACCCCATCAGGACCCCATCAGGCCTCTTTACAGCCACTCTGTAGAGGAAAATCTGTTTTAACGCCAAAAAGAACTCAAAATATACATGGTGTTTGCCCGGTGGTGATTCTGCAGTGATAAGTTCAAAAGTAGTTTTAGTCGTGCGAGAGAAAACTCCGATTGGACAGATAGTCTAGCTAGCTGTCTGGATTTACCCTGCAGAGATCTGAGGAGCAGTTAACCATAGTCCTCACAAATCCACCAGAGGTTAGAACGCCAACACAGAGACAGAGGAAGGGGACGGACATCCGGCAAATTCTCCCACTTTCAGTTCACATGAGTCTGGTGTTTGTGTATGTTTCAGAGTCTGTATGTTTCTGTATGTTTCAGATGAAGCGTGTGGTTTCCTGCTGGCGTCCTTCCAGCAGGAGCTGCGGTTGAAGCAGATGATCCTGCAGGAAGTGGGTCACACGGTGACCTCTGACCTCTGCATGGTCTACCTGTCCTGCTGGCTGCAGCAGCCGTTCCTCCCCCCCCAGACCAGACTCACACTGGAGGCTCTGTTGCTGGAGACCGGACACCGCCCTCTATAACCCCCGCCCCCTCCACCCCCCAGACTGTTGCTGATGTGGAAACCCATACCCAATCTGCAGATGTTTGACAGTTTTCAGCATTGCTCCAGACTGAAGATCTGCAGAATTAAAGCCTGTTTCTGATGGTGTGGAGATGTGTTTGTTTAAAATCTGTGGATGATTTGTTGCTGATTACTAACATTAATTACTAATAAAATAAAGTATTTAGTTTTTTTAGACTTTGTCTTCATGTAAAACAGAAGTTCTGATATTAACTTAGAAATATAGAAAAATCTCCAGGGTTCAACGGTAAGAAAAACATTTCTACCTGCCCAAAGTCAACTTTTACTGTCCCGTACAAAATGTTTGTTTTCCGGAAAAACTTTCCTGTAACTCTAGTGTAGTTTGTAGTCAGATTTCAGTCTGTCAACCCCAGCATCACTTTGGTGCAGCCGTAATGTTTCTGAGTTATCTGATAACATGATATCATCATGTGATGACATCATCATGTGATGACATCGTTTAGTGAAATCAAACAGGAGTCGAGTTCATCACATCAGTTTATTGGAGGAAGAGGAAATGTTTTAAACCATCAACAAATCAGCAAACTTTCATTTCCTCCAAAGTTTTCAGTCCGTTCTCCAAACGTTACGTTCTCCAAACGTTACGTTCTCCAAACGTTCCGAAAATGTTTCGCTGTGAAGTTTTATAAAAAGTAATAAAATAGTGCAACTTCTTTTAAACTTTGTTTTTCGTATTTATCTACATATAAACAGCCAACCAATCAGCTTTTACTTTGAAATGAACAAGTTCAGATATGGAAACACTGAACAAAAAAAACAAGTTTACAAATTTACAATCAGTCCAGATTCCTTAAAAAACGGCAGGAAGAGAAACTGAACGGACCAATCAGAGAACGATAAATAAGACTGTGAGTGCGAAAACTCAAACGGATCCTCGTTAGAATAATGTTGAAGCCGTTCATCAGCAGTTCATGTTTCCTGTTTATTTCTTAAATATCAGAAACGAGCCGCGAGAGAAAATGAAAAGCAGAAGTGGACTTCAGACAGCAGCTCGGGTTTCTGAACACAGATTCAACGACATGGGAGAAAAGCTTCACGTGTTTGTTTTTAAAACAAAGTTCAGTCTGAAGAAGAAAGACCGAGACATCGAGTCAACGGAGTGATGCAGGCCAGAGATTAAAGGAACACCTCGTGCCGTTTGTCCTCAAACTCCCACAGAGTCAGAATGGACAGTCAGCGTGGTGTGTTCAGGTTCTGTCTGGGGTTTATAACACCACCCTGAAGCTGCAGACAGCGTGGTGTGTTCAGGTTCTGGTCGGGGGTAGGAATAGTTTGTCCCGTTTCCCAGGTGTCCATTAGAAACATATTCTAACAGAATCCCCCAGAGAAACTTCTTAAAGATGCAGATGTGATGTTCAGGTTAGGGTCAGCAACAGTTTGTTTCAAACATTCTCACAGAAACACAGTTAGAATAAACACTGCAGATTGTCAGTGTGGTGTGTTCAGGTTTTGTCTGGGGTTTATAACACCATCCTGAAGATGCAGACTGTCAGCGTGGTGTGTTTAGGCTCTGTTTGGGTTTATAACACCACCCTGAAGCTGCAGACTGTCAGCGTGGTGTGTTCAGGTTCTGTCTGGGGTTTATAACACCACCCTGAAGCTGCAGACTGTCAGCGTGGTGTGTTCAGGTTCTGTCTGGGGTTTATAACATCACCCTGAAGCTGCAGACTGTCAGCGTGGTGTGTTCAGGTTCTGTCTGGGGTTTATAACACCACCCTGAAGCTGCAGACTGTCAGCGTGGTGTGTTCAGGTTCTGTCTGGGGTTTATAACACCACCCTGAAGCTGCAGGCTGTCAGCATGGTGTGTTCAGGTTCACTGAGGATTTGTGGCTGCGTCTGACGCCTCGATGCCCAGCAGCGCCTGCACCGCCTCCAGTGGGACGCCCTCGGGGGTCTGGATGTGCATGGTGGTCCCGTCCGGCCCGTTGACGATCACAATCCGGTCCAGACCGGGCTCGGCCATCTGCACCGTCAGCCCCTCCGTCTGGATGTAGATCTCCTGGCCCTCCTGCAGCGACACAGACGAGTCCTTCTGCTGCTGAGGGGGGGCCAGAGTCTGGGAGGGAAGGGGGCAGGGTTCAGGGGTCTGAGTGAAGCCGGGCTCTGGGACCGGGTCAGGCTCGAGAGTCTGCGAGTCTGCGGGTTTTCCGGATTTTTCTGGAGCCTCGGGACTTGAACCCAGAGCTTTCTCCAGCTCCTTCATCTGGGCCGAGATGTCGCCGGAGCTAAGGACCCGGTCCTGGCTCGCAGCCACAGGATCCACCTCCATGGGCGTGTCAGGGGGGGGGGCCTGGGGGGGAGTGGAGCCAGAGACGCTGAGGGAGCAGAGAAACACTTTATCAGACCGGGGAACCAGGAAAAGATTGTGGAGAAGCTCAACTAATTAAAAAACTATTGAAATTATGATTTGATTAAAAGAATTAAAAGAACATTGGTAGGGGCGTGGTCTCATATGTTAGGGGTGGTCTCATATGGTAGGGGCGGGGCCAGCTCACCTGGAGGCAGCAGCGGTGCTCGGCTGTTTGGATCCGGCTGCAATCAGCAGAGGAGTAACGGAGACCGAGCAGGGCTTCACAGGGGTCACAGCGGGAGTCACAGCGGGAGTCACAGCGGGGGTCACAGCGGGGGTCACAGCAGGGGTCACAGAGGTCACAGCGGGGGTCACAGAGGTCACAGCGGGGGTCACAGCAGGGGTCACAGAGGTCACAGCGGGGGTCACAGCAGGGGTCAGTGTGGTTCGGCCTGGGAAAGAAAAGTAGAAACACAGAAACATGACGTGAGTTCAGTTTAAATGTAGATCAACTTGTCTGGACGCAACAGAGGTAAAGTTGGGGATTGTTAGGGTTTCTTCTGATCCCCGTGCCTTAACCGATACTTTACGCAACATTAAAGAACGGCTTGTTTATTGCTGAGGCCATATGCTCACATTTAAACTTTACAACAACTGGTTCCTCTTGGTGCATTTAAACCGTGATTAAGCTAGCTACCGTATGCTACCGTTAGCTGCTGTGTAGTGTAGTGTTAGCTAGCGTCTCGTACAGGTGCAGTAGGGTGTATTACTAGTGCAGTAGGGTGTACTACAGGTTTAGAAGTTGTACCTGTTTTGACCGTCTGGATCCCATTCTGGTGAATGGAAACACTGTTCTCCATCTTGAATCTCTTTGAAGGCGGCAGCATCTTGGAATTCTGGTAAACAGAGTTAGCGTTAGCCAGGTAACCAGGAGATGGGTTGGCTTCGTAGTTTCTGTCAGAGTACTACAGCTCCAGGTCTGGGAGGTTCGCATGTGCGACAGGAAGTAGATCTCTGCAGACAGCAGTGAGTTAAATCTCTCTGAAATTTTCAGTTGGAACTATTTCAGCTAGTGCAACCCTTAACATCCAACCTAACCGAAGAACTTATGTTCAAACTAGTCTACGTCTCACACAGCTGGTTTAACATACTAGAACCAGACCTGGATCTAAACCAGACCTGGATCCTTCTCTGAGAACCCAACAGTACTGATCCAGTTTACCTCCATGTATCGGACGTTCTTATTTGTCAGACTGGAGCTGGGAGACGCTCCAGGAACCACCTTCATCTTGTTCACCTCATCCAGGATCCCCAGACACCGGGCCACCTGCAACACACACACACAGCTTTATACACACTAACCCTGGAACACAAACACACACACAGACAGACAGACACACACACACACACACACTCTCTCTCTCGTACAGTAAGTAAGGGAGTTGCGTTCGAGACAGCATCTTAAAACTTGTCGAGCGTCTCACCTCGATGTTCCTGACCTCCAGCGGCATGGCCCCGCCCTGCGGGCTGATGATGTAATCCTGAGCCGCCTGTCTCACCTGCGCCTGCAGGGACTCAAACTCACGGTAAATGTCTGGAAACCGAGTCCGAGCCGGACCGCCACCCTCCACCTGAAACAGCCACACAGACACAAAATACTCTAAAATACTCTGTTCTCAGTAACACACTTACAGTAAATATACTTACTGTGTGTGTGTGTGTGTGTGTGTGTGTGTGTGTGTGTGTGTGTGTGTGTGTGTGTGTGTGTGTGTGTGTCTCTGTGTGTGTCTCTGTGTGTGTGTGTGTGTGTGTGTGTCTCTGTGTGTGTCTCTGTGTGTGTACCTTAGCCAGCAGCAGCTCCCAGAGACTCAACACTTTGGTCAAACGAGGAAGAACAACGTCCATCAGCTCCTCGTCTTCACACTGCTCCACCAGCTGCAAACAACAACCTTTACTTTGAAAGTATCAACTTCCTTCATAGCAACATCATGTCTTTAGATATAACCTTTACTATGAAAGTCTCCCATTCCTTCCTCTTACCTCCTGCAGTCGGTCTCGTCTCCTCTCCGCCTGCTGCTCCAAGGTTACCGTGGTAACGGCAATCTTCCGAGGACGACCGCGGCGGCCCCGCCTACTGACGAGTCCCACCGTCACCTGAGGGAATTGACCAATCAGAAGAAGGGAGAAAACGGCAACTGCAGGGTTATCTCAGGGTTCATCAAGTCAAATTTAAGACGTTTTAAGACCTTTTAAAGACCACCATGAATGAAATGTAAGACCTATATCACAACACAGGGTAGGACTGGTGTCTAGTCCCCCTGTGGAGGACCCAGAGTAGGGTAGGACTGGTGTCTAGTCCCCCTGTGGAGGACCCAGAGTAGGGTAGGACTGGTGTCTAGTCCCCCTGTGGAGGACCCAGAGTAGGGTAGGACTGGTGTCTAGTCCCCCTGTGGAGGACCGGTGTCTAGTCCCCCTATGGAGGACCCAGAGTAGGGTAGGACTGGTGTCTAGTCCCCCTATGGAGGACCCAGAGTAGGGTAGGACCCAGAGTAGGGTTGGGTATAGTTTACCGGTTCCAAAACAATTAAACTTATAAAATGGTGTTGGTGTCTGAATCAATACTTTAAAAAATAAATTAAAATAAAGGCCATTAAAGGCCATAATGTAATAACAATGACTTATAACAAAACTTATTTTACTAGTCAATTGCAGTTATACGTCAAAAAGAAGAACGACTAGATGACAAAAGGGTATTTTACAATAGCATTGAATGCACCACTAACTTACCAACTGTAACTGAACGTACCATTAAATTGTGTTGAGTCTTTAACTGCAGACTGTTGGAATCATTTACAGTAAAATACTGCCACACTTAAACATTACACTGTTTAGTTCAGCATTTAACTGTATTTAAGCAGCTACTGGCTAACGTTATGCTAACGTTAGCTGCTGCGAAGTGTAATGTTAACTAGCATTACATGCAGCAGTGCTTCGGTTGCCTCTGATGTCCGTTTTAGAGACCCAGAGAGCAGCACAGGTATTTTTGTGGCACTGAAATCCACGTTGCTATTCGGCCCGGTAGATACCTATCGGCACCGGGTGTCGGTACCCAACCCAGAGCACCTCTGCTGGGTCGGCTCTGATCCAAAAGCAACACGGAGGTCGTTTACGGGAGTTGGGGAGCTGCTGTGCGGGTCTAGGCAGTGTGGAGGTATCCGATCGATAAGTGGCTGACCATCACCATATCGATCTCAGCACTACTGCGAAACAACGCCACGGAATAAAAAACATTCTTAGCGCTGCGAGAGCTTTCAATGAGCGTTACATGGACGTAGGAAGATTAAGACCGGTTTAAAATGAATTTAAGACCTACACACAATATTTCAGCAAATTTAGAACTTTTTAAGGCCCTGCTGGGCTGGGCTCTCTTCCTTTCTTTCTCTCTTCCTCTCAAAATCTCTAAAGTGATTATAGATGAAGTAAATTATTCTTCTGTTGTTGTAATGGCGGTGTTAACTTACCTTAGGAGGCGGAGCCAGTACCCGGCCCCGGCCCCGGCCACGCCCCCTTCCTCTGCCTCGACCTCGGGGCCGGCCGGGGCCCCGGTGATGGAGGCCCCGCAGTCCTGCAGCAGCCGCTGGACCCCCGTCCACCTGGAGACAGACAGGGTAGAGACAGACAGGTTAGACCTGGGTAAGATGCATCAGCAGTGAATGATTTTAAGATTTAGTTTCTTTTGTTTAGTCTGACAACAAATCGCCTTCACATTGGTTTCTCACTCTGTTTGTTGCCATGGCAGCAGGTTTGTCCTCCTCTCTGACGCCTCCTGTGGTGGTCTCCTGTGATTGGCTGTCTCGAAGAGGGCGTGGTGTGTTGCCGGGCAGACCGGGCTCTCTTTCTGTGGTGGTCTCCTGTGACTGGCTGTCTCGGAGGGGGCGTGGCGTGTTGCCGGGCGGATCGGGCTCTCCGTGAGTCGGGTTCAGTTTGTAATGGCGGTTCAGGCCTCCGGCGCCGATGTAGGCCTTGTCGCAGGTCTGGCAGCGGTGCGAGCGCGACTTGTGGCTGTACGTCAGAGAGGGGGAGGAGCCGGAGGCGGAGCCATCCTTCCTCGCGCCCTCCTCGTCCTCCACGCTCATGTCGGAGTAGTCGTCAGAGTCCGACTGGTGGCTGTCAGCCAGGTCCTCCGTCTTGATGAACTTGTAGTCTTTGGCTTTGTACTTCGGGGGGCGGGACACGCGCCCAGACCGGGTCTGCACCTTCAGCGCCTTCTTTTCTCGCTTCTTCAACTTCTTCTCCTTTGTGGGCGGAGCCACGCTGGGCGGGACCACGAGAGGAGGGGCTACGGGGGCTTGCCGGGCCACAGCAGGTTTGGCGGTCTGCGTCGGGGTCGCCGTGACGACTGCAGGAGGTTTAATGGGACTCATACTGGGGGCTGGCGCCGTGCCGTTAGCGGGGGGTTTGGTTAGCGGGACGCTAACAGCCTTAGCAGCGGCAGTGGGCGGGGTCTGGACTCTGGCGGGGGACGCCGCGGGTTTCTGAGCCAGGCTGGAGGCGGGGCCTGCTGATGTCGTCTGGCCGGTGAGCTTGTGGACCAATGGGAGCAGAGATCCGACAACGGGGGCGGAGCTCTGCAGCAGCAGCTGGATGGGGGCGTCGCCTGCGCTCTGCTGCAGAAAAAACTGCTGACCCTGCTGACCAACCACCGGCTGGATGTGGATGATCTGAGCACTGCCATTGGCCGAAAGCTTTACCTGCGGATGACTGACAGCTACACTCTTCTGTGGGGCAGCGGAGAGAGACTTCACTTCCTGTTTGGGGGGAACCTGGATCTGGATCCTGACAGGCTCCGACTGAAAGGACAGAAAACCAGAAACCAGTTGTAACCAGTTAAAACCAGTAAACCAGAACCAAGCTGTAATGTTACCCTACAGGACTAATGTTCAGCAGCAGTTAGAGTCACTAAAAGGTCTGTTGTTGCTGCTGACAGACTCAGATTATTATTCTAAGTGTCTGACAACATTATGGGATGGATCCCTACAGAGATAGACCTTTTAGTTAAAGAGTAAGATCATTTTAGTTTAACATGAAACAGCCCCGAAATCCCCATCACCAAACCCACCAGACTCCATGTAAATAATCAGGACTTTTAGCGTGTATAGAGCCAGCATATTTCCACCAGACTCCATGTAAATAATCAGGACTTTTAGCGTGTATAGAGCCAGCATATTACCACCAGACTCCATGTAAATAATCAGGACTTTTAGCGTGTATAGAGCCAGCATATTTCCACCAGACTCCATGTAAATAATCAGTACTTTTAGCGTGTATAGAGCCAGCATATTTCCACCAGACTCCATGTAAATAATCACTACTTTTAGCGTGTATAGAGCCAGCATATTTCCACATGTAAATAAGTGAATTAAGGGTTTATTTCAACCAAACCAGAGTGGTGATTGTTGGAACAGTGGAAAGATGAACCAAGACGGCTTTTGGTAGTTTAATTTAGTTTCTGTCCACTTTGAATGAAGTGTGTTTTACGATGATAAAAGTACTGATTACTTACATGAAGTCTGGTGAGTTCAGCGTTAGGGATTTCAGGGCTGTTTCAGGTTAGACACGCTGAATCAACTACAGTCCAGTATCACCAAACTGATCTTAAACCAGGCTCCACATCTGACTCACCTTCTTCTGAACCACCTGGACCAAGCCTCCTGTCTGCAGAGCAACCTGCTGGGCGACGCTCTTCAGCTGCTGGGAAGCGTTGTTCTGGGTGGGGGTCTTTAAGACATGGACCGGCTGCTTCAGGGTCTGCTGGGGGACCTGGACCGGCTGCTTCAGGGTCTGCTGGGAGCAATGTTTGCATGGAATTCATTAGAGTTTTTTTTTTATTTTTTATTAAGTGATAAAATATGTTTTTAAAAAGCTATAAGACAGATTCCATACGACCCTGCATTAAGTCGCACAGACACACACACACAACACTTTGCACTACCATCCTGGACTATACATCAGCCCACTGCACATACTATATATTCTCTGCACTCAACCCCTTCAGCCTCCTTTTCTTATACTAAACAGCTATTTTGTATATATTTGTTTCTGTATTTACTGAGTATTCTTATTAATGTTTAATTTGTTTGTATGCATGCACCAATCACCACGGCAAATCCCACATAGGGCAAGAAACTCCTTTCTGATTCTGAACAAAAAAAACAAACCTGCTGCTTCAGGGTCTGCTGCTGGGGGACCGGGGTCTGTTTGGGGACCTGCACGTGGACCTGGGTCTGCTGCTGGGGGACCGGGGTCTGTTTGGGGACCTGCACGTGGACCTGGGTCTGCTGCTGGGACTTGGTGACCTGGTTGATGACCTGCTGCAGTTGGCTCGGGTCCAGGGCCGTGTTCTGGACCGGGATGGTTCTGATTAGCTGGCTCTGCTGCAGCAGCTGCGCGGCCTCGGTGTCGGATACCTGGACGATCTGCTGGCGGGTGAGCTGCTCCAGCAGAGCCTGCTGCTCATCGGCCGTCAACCCGGAGCCCTCCACCAGGCTGCCGTCCGGCTGCACGTACAGGATAGTGGTGTTCCCCAGGTCCGGGCCCAGGCTGGAGAACTCTGGGCCCAGCAGGAGGGTCTGTTCCCCCGGGCAGCTCAACGACAGGGACCCGGTCGGGGAACTCTGCAACACGGCCGCTGCCGGGGAACTCTCCCCGGGCAGGGGGCTCTGCTCTACGGCCGCTGCCGGGGAATTCTCCCCGGGCAGGGGGCTCTGCTCTACGGCCGCTGCTGGGGAACTCTCCCCGGGCAGGGGGCTCTGCCCTACGGCCGCTGCCGGGGAACTCTCCCCGGGTATGGGGCTCTGTTCTACGGCCGCTGCCGGGGAACTCTCCCCGGGCTGGGGGCTCTGCAACACGGACCCGGGCGGGGGACTCTCCCCGGGCTGACTGCTCTGCTCTGCGGCCGCTGGAGTTAAACTCTCCCTGGCATGAGTGCTCCGCACGGCGGCCGTTAGCTGTGAACTTTCCCCGGGTCTCGGGCTCTGATCTCCGGGCGGCTCCGCGGCTGTTATTGTTCTGGTCGAACCGCCGTCATCCTCGTTGTCCGCCATTTTGGCTGTGAGGCTAACAGTTAGCTTAGCTCAGACTGGGGGCCAGTCCGCGGATCAAACCAACCTGATCGTAGATGTATCACCGATATAAACTGTGTTATAAAATGTGTGTGTGCTAGTGAATAAAACGCTCCGCCGGGGTGAAGGACGACATTAACGGTGACAAGAGGAGCAGATGACGGTTATGTCTCCGGTTAGCTAGCTAGCTTAGCCGTCATCAGCAGCGGGAGCGTGCACTTCCCGAACTGGATTCCGGACCAGACCGGACTCTCCGAACAGTTTAATGTTAATGTTTATTATTTTATAAATACAGTTTTTATTGTTGCAATTATACATTATATTAAATGGAAGTACCCGGGCTGCCAATTTATATAAAATAAAATTCACATTTAGATTAAAAATATATATATATTTCAAAATAAAATATCAAACAGAAATGAGTTTTTTTGTGTGACTGTAAAATACGTTAGTGTTCCACTAATGTAACATTAATGTTATTATTATTATTTAATGTGCAACGTTTAACATCGTGTTCATCAGTCAGTTTATCATTGAAACCCAAAAATATAAAGCATGTTTATGGATCCAGTTTCCGGGTCTTCCAACCAGCAGTTACGGAGTTTCCGCTTTCTTCCGTCATTTATAAATGTATTTATGAAATAATGGAGATAAGGTAGACATACCGTAATTAACTAACATATAATATGAACTGCAGAAGGTTTAGTGGGTCAGCTGTATAAATAATTGAACACAGAAACATTAAAGGTAAATTAAAAGGTGTTATTGCGGTTCCGGTCCGCAGGGGGCGCAGTTTGTTGACAGCAGCTCCTGTCTGTGTATCAGAGCTGTCAGACATACAGGGCGATGTCACCTCTCAGCTGCTTATATATTTATATAAATATATAATATCCTGCTGTGATTAGAATTAAAACATCTGGAACAACACCTGAGTAAGTGGCTCGCGCGTTTCGTCCTGATGCTAACGTTAGCCTGCCTGCTATCAGAACCCGTTAGCTGGGTTCATGTGATGCTAGCTGGCCTGGACTGTGTTTTAAGAAGCTAGCTTTAACTCACTGAACAGCAGCATGTTTGTTTGACATTATGTTGTTTTCGGGATGTTTGCTGTCAGCTGTCAGACTTCAGAACAGCCTGCTGAGCTAACATTAACCCGACGATGCTGTCTTTTCCCGTAGAGACAGCGCCACACCAAACTCCGTTACACAAATGACACATTTAACATTGTTCTCATGTTGGGCCGAAATAAATTAACTGAAAGCTCGGTGTAATATGCCTTACATTTCGATAAGTTGTTGTGTTTACTTCGGTAAATATCTACTCCACCAAACGGCGTTTAAATGATGTTAAATCTCTGCTGTTTACGTTTGTTCACGCTGTTTGTCGCCGCCCTCCATGGAGGATAAACTGCAGATAAATCATAAAAGCTTAACTTTTATATTGTTGTTGTTATTGTTTAAAGTTGTAACCTTAAATAAGTCACAACGACTTTAAATGTCTTTTTTAACAGTGTTGTAAGTTGTCAGATACAGAGCAAGGGAGCCGTAAACTGCTGTTCTTTGTAACGGGGTTTGGCACAGACATCTCCAGCTGATGAGGAAGCAGAACCTTCATGGCGTTCGTCACACCAAACTTAATAAAGCATTATGTCAATTGAACTATCAATTAATTTGAACTAAAACACGTTTCGCAAAACAGGAATTAAGACCTCTAACAATGAGGCAAAGAATGACTCTTTAATTTGGCGTCTGTCTGGTTCATTGTTTACGTTTGTTTATATTTATATGTATATAATTCTCTACCCTGTGATTCTCTTAACGCACTTCTTCTCAGGTTAATCTTACATGTTTTTAAATGGAGGTTTTGAATTAACTTCCAGGACCGACTGAGTCCAGAAACATGGCGGCGCCGCCTTCTGTCCTGAGAGAGTTTTGCCCGCTCTACTACCTGCTGAACGCCATCCCAGCCAAGGTACTGAACCGGGCCAAACCATGCTATCCTAGCCAAGGTACTGAACTGGGCCAAACCAGGCTATCCTAGCCAAGGTACTGAACCGGGCCAAACAAGGCCAAACCAAGCTATCCCAGCAAAGGTACTGAACTGTTCCAGTACGTCGGTTCAATCCCCACACCAACAGGATAAATCTGGAAAGTGAAAGCGCCCCTCCCTCATTACCACCACTGAGGTGCCCTTGAGCAAGGCCCTTATTAGAGAGACCTTCCTTAACGATGATGATGATGATGAAGATGAAGATGAAGGCTATGTGTGGCTATGTGTGGCTATGTGTGGCTATGTGTGGCTATGTGTGGCTATGTGTGGCTATGTGTGGCTATGTGTGTGTGTGTGTGCGCGCGCGCGCGCGCGCAGTGTGTCCCTCTGTGATAATGATGAAGGTCTCCCTGCAGGTGCAGCGGGGGTTCCGCTCTGTGATGATGATGATGATGATGATGATGAAGGCTCTCCCTCTAGGTGCAGCGGGGGTTCCGGTCCGTGTTGGTGTACCTGACAGCCCTGGACAGCAGCGGAGACTTCCTGGCCGTGGGCAGCAGCACCGGCATGCTCTACCTGTACTGCCGCCGCCGCGCTCACCTGAACAAGTACAGCCTGGAGGTCAGAAAGCTGCTTCTTCTGTCCTCAGCAAAATGGTCTCTTTATATTGAAATATTCAACTGTTGTTTAAATTTGGGAAAATATTAAAACTGTAACGAACTGTTTGAGCTTCAGTGTTTAAAGTAGTTAACATTCACTATCATATATATATATATATATATATATATATATATATATATATATATACTGATATATATCTATATACTGACTATATATCTATGGGTGATAGATAGATAGATAGGTAGATCCTTTTAATAACCCTTTGCAGGAAATTACATTGTCACAGCAGCTTCAAGACAGACATAACACTACACATTTACTCAAATATATCCATACCAATAAATTAAGGAAAGTTATTTTTGTGCATTATAGAGTCGTATAGCAGCTGGTATGAAAGACTTCCTATACCGCTCCGACTTGCACATTGGTGCCATCAGTCTTTGACTGAAGGTGCTGCTGTTTATCACCTTCAGGAGGTGGAGTGGGTCTGCAGTGATGGTCAGTATTGATCCTAGTTTATTTAATGTTCTGGCCCCTGCCACCTGCTGGACCATCTCTAGTTCAGCCCCGACCACCGAGCCGACCTTCTTGATGAGCTTGTCCACTCTGTTTCTGTCTGCTGTGCGGATGCCGTCTCCCCAACTGGCCAGAGCAAAAAACAGAGCACTGGCCACCACTGTGTGATAGACACTGCAGAGCAAAGGTTGGCAGATATTAAATGACCATAGCCTCCTTAAAAACTAGAGTCGGCTTTGCCCCTTACGGTACACTGCCTCCATATGGCTCTTCCAGCCCAGCTTGCTGTTAAGCTGCACACAGAGGTACCTGTGGTTGGCCACCAACTCCACCTCAGTGCCCCTGATGGTGATTGGTATTGGTTGGATCTTCCTCCTCCTCCTGAAGTCCACAACCATCTCCTTGGTTTTTGTGGTATTGAGATGGAGGTGATTGTCTGCACTCCATTGCACAAAGTTGTTGAGTGTTCCTCTGTACTCCTCCTCATCGCCTGCTCTGATAAGGCCAACAACTGTAGTGTCATCTGAGAATTTCTGCAAGAAGCATCTGTCGGTGTTGTTTTGGAAATCTGCTGTGTAGATGGTAAACAGGAACGGAGCCAGCACAGTTCCTTGTGGTGCCCCCGTGCTGCTTAGAATAGTGCTTGAGACACTGTTCTGCAGGCGTACATAATGTGGTCTGAGGGATAGATAATCCAAACACCACAGGACCAGTGATGGATCCAGCTTCATATTTCCCATCTTCTCCCCTAACAGTCAAGGCTGAATGGTATTAAAGGCGCTTGAGAAGTCAGAAAATGTAATCCGCACAGATGCATCAGGGGTGTCCAGGTGTGTATATGCCCTCTGCAGCTTATAAATGAAGGCATCATCAACACTGATGTTGGGCTGATATGCAAACTGTAGAGGGTCCATTTGAGTTGACACACTAGTCCTGATGTAGGAAAGGACAAGTCTCTCAAACGTCTTCATGACATGTGAGGTGAGCGCTACTGGTCTGTAGTCATTGTGGTTGGTGGGATGATTTTTCTTTGGGACAGGGACCAGGCAAGATGTTTTCCACAGCCTTGGGACCTTCTGTAAATGCAGGCTCAGGTTGAACAGGTGTGTTAAAATACCACATAGCTCTGGAGAGCAGGTCTTCAGTAGCCTTGGACTGATGTCATCAGGCTCCACTGCTTTCTTTGGCCTCAGTCCGCCCAGCATCCTCTTGACCTGAGCTGGATGAAGAATTATAGGCGGGGCTGCTGGTAGGGTAGGAGGTGGGAAAAGGGGACTAGGAGCAGATGATATCATAGGTGTGTTGGAGAGAGAGGGAAGAGATGGAGCGGAAGCAGCAAAGGTCAGCAGACCAGGTGGAGGATGCTGGAGTGATGTGGGGCAGTCAAATCTGTTGAAGAATCTGTTCAGATCATCAGCCAGATTCTGATCGCCATCAGGCAGTGTACTGCCCTTCTGCTTCATGCCTGTGATCATCCCAGCCCATACCTGCCTCACTCCATCTTGCTGCAGCTGCTGTTCTACTTTTAACCCATACACTTCTTTTCCCTCCTTAATCTTCCCTTTCAGTACCTTTTTGAAGTTCTTTGATTTTATTCCTGTCTCTTTCTCTTCTCGTTTAGCAAGGCCTTCAAGCTACTGGTAATCCATGGTTTGTTGTTAGGGATGCAACAAATTGCAACAGATGGTATATGATGTCATCATAGCATAAATTGATGTAATGGGTTATGCATTCTGTTAGGCCGTTAATATCGTCCCCGTACTCCTCACAGAACACATCCCAATCTGTAGTCTCAAAACAGCACTTCAGGGCTTCATCAGCTTCAGGATCCCAGCATGTTGATGTTGTGATGGATTAGCGACCCCAGCTGCTATGGAGATGTATTACGTTTCGTGCATGCGCAGAACGTACGCTCAAGTTGGCGTCGCCTCAGTGTGTTTTGAGGCATTTATTTGGACCTCGGGGACCCGACTGATCAGTCCGACTGACTTTACTGCCGATGGTCGGCCATCTGATTGGTGTGTAACAGCTCTAAAACTAACCGCTAAAAGTTCAATGTCCTTGTTGCATACCTGTTCTTTAGTAGTAGCGTGCTTAGGGTTACACCACTTGTTGATGAGCAGTATAAGCCCCCCTCCTTTCTGCTTACGGCTCGCTGCAGGGTCCTTGTCAGCTCGTATTGTGAAGCCGGTGAAACTGATCAGAGAGTCGGCGTGTTGTTTGTCAGCCACGTCTCTGTCAGGCATATGGTGCTGCTCTCCCGGTACTCGTTCTGGGTCCTGACAAGGCTTTCTAGCTCCTCTAGTTTGTTCGTTAAGCAGCGAACGTTTCCCATGGTTATAGATGGTAGAGCTGGTTTAAAAGACTCTCTCCATGTTATCGCCCCCTTCCTCTTGTTTCTCTTCACCCCGGCACGCCTTCCCCGATGCCTCCTCTGTTAAAGTTCCTTCGGTATGTCATGTCGAATCCCGAATATTGAGCCAAGTACCAGATCCAACAGTTCCTGGCAGTTGGCTGTCCAGGCAGTTTGCTCCGTCTGTCTTGCAGATATCAGGCACATATTGATGATTAGTTAAGATAAAGTCTTGATGGTCGGTGTTACAAACATCTAAAAACACGCTATGGTTGTAGCTTAGATATAATACTAAAACACACACAAACTACACACAGCTGCACGCAACAGGCTGCCGCCTCGGCGCCATCTTATAGTCTGACCCTTAGGCAGTGTTGGAAAGGATACTTTCAAAACGTTTTCCGTTACAGAATACAGAATACATGCCCAACAATGTAATTTGTAACGTATTCCGTTACGTTACTCAATCTGAGTAACGTAATCTGAATACTTGGATTACTTCCACATTGAAATGCATTTTATAAGTGTAGGAATGCGGCCATCACATCCAGCTTACTAAACAGGCCTATTCTGGTGTGTTCTTCTGTTCCAACTGGCTGAATGTGGACCTGAACAAGCGGATAGATTTTTGTATTTGTAGTCCCAAACTGCATACTACAAAAATCTAACCGCAGTCTAAGCTACCACAAACTAATTTTAGCTAACGTTAGCTAGCATGTCAAACAGCAAACGGGGCTGGTCAGTCTTTCAACGGCTCTGGCTCTAAATCAGCACGTAGGAGAATGTAAAGTTGCAAGGTGACAAGTAACACTACAGCAGACGTCTACCCTTGGCTAATTAAAATAACTTACTTTAAGATGCTTCTTCAGGTTGGAGGTGGAGTCATTAGACGCTGAAAGGAGGCTGGTTGCTGGCCAGCAGAGGTTACACTGCACAGTTGTATTTCCTTCTCCCTGTTCTTTCTTTAATGTGAAATGCTGTTTGTATTTCCCAGATAGAAACCATTCCTGCCCTGGCTCTGTTGCTCCATCTCGACCTCTATCAGTGATCACGCAAATAGCTCATTTTTTAGTTTTCACATTGAGGCTTCTGAGAAATGCGTGGAGTTGTCTTAATTTATTCAGAGAGTGAATAAACTTGTGAAACAGAGAAGTATCGTCATGTAATCCATTGATTTCAACAATGTAACTGTATTCTAAATACCAACTATTGAAATTGTAACTGTAACGGTGTACAGTTACTCATAATTTGTATTCTGAATATGTAACGCCAGTACATGTATACCATTACTCCCCAACACTGCCCTTAGGGTTGGTATGTACCAGAGAGAGAGAGAGAGGCTCACTTCGTGTGTGTGTGTGTGTGTGTGTGTGTGTGTGTGTGTGTGTGTGTGTGTGTGTGTGTGTGTAACAGGGGAAGAGTGATGCAATCACAGCTGTGAAGCTGCTCAGCTGTTTTGATGATCTGGTTGCCGTGGGAACAGCGTCAGGTCGAGTTGCAGTCTTCCAGCTAGTTTCTCCACTTCCTGGTCGAAACAAACAGGTGAGAACCCTAACACACCTGTCTGTCTCTCTACCTGTCTCTCTGTGTAGTTGGGTTAACCCTAACTAACCTGTCTGTCTCTCTCTACCTGTCTCTCTGTGTAGTTGGGTTAACCCTAACTAACCTGTCTGTCTCTCTCTACCTGTCTGTCTCTCTGTGTAGTTGGGTTAACTCTAACTAACCTGTCTGTCTCTCTCTACCTGTCTCTCTCTCTGTGTAGTTGGGTTAACCCTAACTAACCTGTCTGTCTCTCTCTACCTGTCTCTCTCTCTGTGTAGTTGGGTTAACTCTAACTAACCTGTCTGTCTCTCTCTCTACCTGTCTCTCTCTCTCTCTGTGTAGTTGGGTTAACCCTAACTAACCTGTCTGTCTCTCTCTACCTGTCTCTCTCTCTGTGTAGTTGGGTTAACTCTAACTAACCTGTCTGTCTCTCTCTCTCTCTCTCTCTCTCTCTGTGTAGTTGGGTTAACCCTAACTAACCGGTCTGTCTCTCTCTACCTGTCTCTCTCTCTGTGTAGTTGGGTTAACTCTATCTAACCTGTCTGTCTCTCTCTACCTGTCTCTCTGTCTGTGTAGTTGAGGCGTTTGGACGTGGTGGGCCTCCATAAAGGCTTGGTGACGTCGTTGGCGTGGAGCTCCAATGGGACCAAGCTTTTCTCCGGAGACGATAAAGGACGAGTGGTGTTCTCCTCTCTGGACCTGGACCAGGTAGAACCACAAGTCCACAACACTCCTTCATCCGCACATAACTGATACTAGTCTGGACCTGGACCAGGTAGAACCACAAGTCCACAACACTCCTTCATCCGCACATAACTGATACTAGTCTGGACCTGGACCAGGTAGAACCACAAGTCCACAACACTCCTTCATCCGCACATAACTGATACTAGTCTGGACCTGGACCAGGTAGAACCACAAGTCCACAACAGTCCATCTACAGATAACTGATACTAGTCTGGACCTGGACCAGGTAGAACCACAAGTCCACAACACTCCTTCATGCGCACATAACTGATACTAGTCTGGACCTGGACCAGGTAGAACCACAAGTCCACAACACTCCTTCATCCGCAGATAACTGATACTAGTCTGGACCTGGACCAGGTAGAACCACAAGTCCACAACAGTCCTTCATCTCAACGTTGGCTAATGTTGATTTCAGAAAAAAAAAGCCATCATCGTCCGTGTATTACCTTCCACGTCGTGCACATATCCCTCGATCCAGTTACTGTAACCTTTCAGCAAAACAGCCCGGGGAATCTTGCAGTCGTTATTTGCCCATGTTTTTAACATAGTCCACTGTTAATTCTGGAAGAGATGAAAGGTTTGTAGTCCACACAGGTACCACCATGATGACAGACGCCCACTGCGCTCTGTCACTGAATTTCCGGTTTAGAGTGTACCCCCTAGCCCCGTTTTGGTTTTCAAGATGGAGGCGTGGTGAATAAGTAGTATTTATTAGTAATACAGTGGAAATTAGTAGAAATGTGAATATTTGGTTAGCATGTTGATTTATGGTGTGTGCCCCTAAATTTTCTGGTTGCACCCCTAACATTTTCAGTTGGGGGCCAGTATCATTAACTGATACTAGTCTGGACCTGGACCAGGTAGAACCACAAGTCCACAACTCTCCTTCATCTACAGATAACTGATACTAGTCTGGACCTGGACCAGGTAGAACCACAAGTTCACAACAGTCCTTCATCTACAGATAACTGATACTAGTCTGGACCGGGACCAGGTAGAACCACAAGTCCACAACAGTCCTTCATCCGCACATAACTGATACTAGTCTGGACCTGGACCAGGTAGAACCACAAGTCCACAACACTCCTTCATCCGCACATAACTGATACTAGTCTGGACCTGAACCAGGTAGAACAGGGCTGTCCAAACTTTTGACTTTTTGTCTCTGTGTGTGTGTGTGTGTGTGTGTGTGTGTGTGTGTGTGTGTGTGTGTGTGTGTGTGTGTAGGGAGTGTGTAAGCCTGTGCTGCTGCTGGAGGAATCCTCTGCTGTGGTCCAGATGGAGTACCGTCACCAGGTGTTGCTGATCTCCACGCTGCACAGATCTCTGCTTTACTGCACGCAGAAACAGGAAGTGCTGCAGCTCGGCACCAAGCCACGCAAAAGGTAAATACATCCCATAATATACAGTTGTGTTCAGAATAATAGCAGTGTGTTTAAAAAAAGTGAATAATGCTCAAAATCCTTAGAATAGCTTTTAATTCCATAATATCAATGCATTGGGAACACTGCACATTCAACTCCAAATCAAAACATGACCAAACTGATCACGTTTGTGTTCTACCTTTACAGAAAGTGAAGAAAAAGGAATATTAGGCTGTTCGCAGTATTTGCATTTTTCTTTACAAACTCAAACATTTACTGTATGAACTGAAACATGTCTCGAGGGTTGGCTTCACTTTGAATCACTGCACTAATATGTAGTTGCATAACTATTATTTCTGAGAACTGCTTCACATCTGTGTTGCATGGAGTCACCTGTGAACAGGTATTCCAGCCCAGGACCATTGAACTACATCCCACAATCCCTCTGCAGTACTGGGTTAGCCTCAGAAACAGCATTTTTTATGTCACCCCGCAAGTTTTCTATGGGATTGAGGTCTGGGGATTGGGCTGGTCACTCCTTAACATCAATCTTGTCATCTGGAACCAAGACTTTGCTCGCTTACTGGGTCATTGTCTTGGGTCGTTGTCTTGTAGAAAGACCCATTTCAAAGGCATTTCCTCTTCAGCTTCAACAAGTATTCTGATGTATTGAAACTGATCCATGATCCCTGGTATGTGATAAATAGGCCCAACACCACAGTATGAGAAACATCCCATAACATGATGTTTGCACCACCATGCTTTACTGTCTTCACAGTGTACTGTGGCTTGAAGTCAGTGCATGGGGGTCGTTGCATAAACTGTCTGCGGCCCCTAGACCCAAAAAGAACAATTTTGCTCTCATCAGTCCACAGAATTTTATTTTTTTTAATTTTTAATTTAACCTTTATTTATTCAGGGGAGGTTCACTGAGAGGCAGCCTCTCTTTTGCAGGAACGCCCTGATCACATTCACACAGTTGCACACATTCACACCTGGAAGCTGCCCAGCACAACCACAGGTCTGATCTGCTGGCCACTGAGCAGCTCCACTGGAGCGGTTGGGGTTAAGGTTAAAGGCCTTGCTCAAGGGCACCTCAGTGGTATTAATGACAAGCGCTTTCTTTCACTTTCCCACCCAGATTTTATCTGGGGATTGAATCGACAAGCTCTCTTCTCTAATCTCTAGGCCACCACTGCCCAGAATGTTGCTCCATTTCTCCTTTGGCCAGTCAATGTGTCCTTTGGCAAATTTCAACCTATTCAGTACATGTCTTTTTTTCAGCAGTGGGACTTTGCGGGGGCTTCTAGCTGATAGCTTAGCTTCACATAGCCTTCTTCTGATCCTAACAGTACTCTCAGGTAACTTTAAGTCTTCTTTGGTTTTCCTGGAGCTGATCATTGGTTGAGCCTTTGCCATTTTGGCTATTCTTCGATCCATTCGAATGGTAGTTGACCGTTTTTTCCCACGTCGTTCAGGCTTTGGATGCCATTTCAAGGCATCTGAAATCATTTGGGCTGAGCAGCCTATCATTTTCTGCACTTCTTTATATGTTTTCCCCTCTCCAATCAACTTTTTAATCAACGTCCGCTGTTCATCAGAGCAATGTCTGGAACGACCCATTTTGCTGAGTATTTCAGTGTGAAATGCTCTATAACCAGCATGCACAACATTTGCTTCCTTCCTTAAATATGGGCCATAACTGACACCTGTTTCTTCAGAATCAATCACCTCACTAACTGAACACAACACTGCTATTATTTTGAACATGCCCCTCTCAATTACAGACTCAGTTACCCGAATGAGCAGCATCATGTCATGACTGGTGGCTCTGTTGGTTTTCTAGGACTCTACAACACTTACTAGGAAATTATTTACCATGTAGAAATATCACTTCTACCAAAAAAAATTATTTATGAGGTTAGTGATGTTGGACTGTAACTGTAAAGGTGAATAGAGAGTGTAATATAGGACACACAGCAAAACACATCCTGTTTCAGATGGATTACATATCCAGACCTTCCTCTACAGCTCTGTGGAGGAAGGTCTGGCTACACTACAGATGCATTCTGGGACAGGAGTAAAAACTCTCTGGGTGGTTTACATTTCTTTAAACCAATAACAATCCTCTCTGTTGGCGCGGAGCTCCAGACAGTGGAACATTTACAGCAGCGTGTTGTGTGTTGTTGACAGTAGTTATGTTGTGTTGTGTTGCGTTCAGCAGCGTGTTGTGTGTTGTTGACAGTAGTTATGTTGTGTTGTGTTGCGTTCAGCAGCGTGTTGTGTGTTGTTGACAGTAGTTATGTTGTGTTGCGTTCAGCAGCGTGTTGTGTGTTGTTGACAGTAGTTATGTTGTGTTGCGTTCAGCAGCGTGTTGTTGACAGTAGTTATGTTGTGTTGCGATCAGCAGCGTGTTGTTGACAGTAGTTATGTTGTGTTGTGTTGCGTTCAGCAGCGTGTTGTGTGTTGTTGACAGTAGTTATGTTGTGTTGTGTTGCGTTCAGCGTGTTGTGTGTTGTTGACAGTAGTTATGTTGTGTTGTGTTGCGTTCAGCAGCGTGTTGTGTGTTGTTGACAGTAGTTATGTTGTGTGTGTTGCGTTCAGCAGCGTGTTGTGTGTTGTTGACAGTAGTTATGTTGTGTGTGTTGCGTTCAGCAGCGTGTTGTTGACAGTATTTATGTTGTGTGTGTTGCGTTCAGCAGCGTGTTGTGTGTTGTTGACAGTAGTTATGTTGTGTTGTGTTGCGTTCAGCAGCGTGTTGTGTGTTGTTGACAGTAGTTGTGTTGTGTTCAGCAGCGTGTTGTGTGTTGTTGACAGTAGTTATGTTGTGTTGTGTTGCGTTCAGCAGCGTGTTGTGTGTTGTTGACAGTAGTTATGTTGTGTGTGTTGCGTTCAGCAGCGTGTTGTGTGTTGTTGACAGTAGTTATGTTGTGTGTTGTTGACAGTAGTTATGTTGTGTTGTGTTGCGTTCAGCAGCGTGTTGTGTGTTGTTGACAGTAGTTGTTATGTTGTGTTGTGTTGTGTTCAGCAGCGTGTTGTGCGTTGTTGAAAGTAGTTATTTTGTGTTGTGTTGCGTTCAGCAGCGTGTTGTTGACAGTAGTTGTGTTGCGTTAAGCAGCGTGTTGTTGACAGTAGTTATGTTGTGTTGGGTTCAGCAGCGTGTTGTTGACAGTAGTTATGTTGTGTTGCGTTCAGCAGCGTGTTGTTGACAGTAGTTATGTTGTGTTGGGTTCAGCAGCGTGTTGTGTGTTGTTGACAGTAGTTATGTTGTGTTGTGTTGCGTTCAGCAGCGTGTTGTTGACAGTAGTTGTGTTGTGTTCAGCAGCGTGTTGTGTGTTGTTGACAGTAGTTATGTTGTGTGTGTTGCGTTCAGCAGCGTGTTGTGTGTTGTTGACAGTAGTTATGTTGTGTGTGTTGCGTTCAGCAGCGTGTTGCGTGTTGTTGACAGTAGTTATGTTGTGTGTTGTTGACAGTAGTTATGTTGTGTTGTGTTGCGTTCAGCAGCGTGTTGTGTGTTGTTGACAGTTATGTTGTGTTGTGTTGCGTTCAGCAGCGTGTTGTGCGTTGTTGAAAGTAGTTATTTTGTGTTGTGTTGCGTTCAGCAGCGTGTTGTTGACAGTAGTTATGTCGTGTTGCGTTCAGCAGCGTGTTGTGTGTTGTTGACAGTAGTTATGTTGTGTTGTGTTGCGTTCAGCAGCGTGTTGTTGACAGTAGTTGTGTTGTGTTGTGTTCAGCAGCGTGTTGTGTGTTGTTGACAGTAGTTATGTTGTGTTGTGCTCAGCAGCGTTGCTGACAGTAGCTGTTAGCCCAGCAGCGTGTTGTTGACAGTAGTTATGTTGTGTGTGCGTTCAGCAGCGTGTTGTGTGTTGTTGACAGTAGTTATGTTGTGTTGCGTTCAGCAGCGTGTTGTGTGTTGTTGACAGTAGTTATGTTGTGTTGTGTTGCGTTCAGCAGCGTGTTGTTGACAGTAGTTATGTTGTGTTGTGTTGCGTTCAGCAGCGTGTTGTTGACAGTAGTTATGTTGTGTGTTGTTGACAGTAGTTATGTTGTGTGTTGTTGACAGTAGTTATGTTGTGTTGCGTTCAGCAGCGTGTTGTTGACAGTAGTTATGTTGTGTGTTGTTGACAGTAGTTGTGTTGTGTTGCGTTCAGCAGCGTGTTGTTGACAGTAGTTATGTTGTGTTGCGTTCAGCAGCGTGTTGTGTGTTGTTGACAGTAGTTATGTTGTGTGTTGTTGACAGTAGTTATGTTGTGTGTTGTTGACAGTAGTTCTGTTGTGTTGTGTTGCGTTCAGCAGCGTGTTGTTGACAGTAGTTATGTTGTGTGTTGTTGACAGTAGTTATGTTGTGTTGCGTTCAGCAGCGTGTTGTTGACAGTAGTTATGTTGTGTGTGTTGCTTTCAGCATGTTGTGTATGTTGACAGTAGTTGTGTTGCGTCAGCCGTGTTGTGTGTTGTTGACAGTAGTTGTGTTGTGTTGCGTTCAGCAGCGTGTTGTTGACAGTAGTTATGTTGTGTTGCGTTCAGCAGCGTGTTGTTGACAGTAGTTATGTTGTGTGTGTTGCGTTCAGCAGCGGGCGTTTTGGCGCCTGCTTCCTGCCGGCTCTTTGTAAACAGAGCGACCTCCAGGTGTTTGCTGCTCGACCTGGACTCAGACTCTGGAGGTCTGACATCAGAGGACAGGTGGAGGACACCCGGCTGCTCAAACCACTCTTCAACGCACAGGTACACAGACACACAGGTACACAGACACACAAGTACACAGACACACAGGTACACAGACACACAGGTACACTAACACACAGGTACACAGACACACAGACACACAGATACACTAACACACAGACACACAGGTACACACAGGTACACTAACACACAGGTACACATAGGTACACAGACACACAGTTACACATAGGTACATTAACAAACAGGTACACAGACACACAAGTACACAGACACACAGACACACAGATACACACAGGTACACTAACACCCAGGTACACAGACACACAGGTACACATAGGTACACAGACACACAGTTACACATAGGTACAATAACAAACAGGTACACACAGGTACATTAACACACAGGTACACAGGTACACTAACACACAGGTACACACAGGTACATTAACACACAGGTACACTAACACACAGGTACATAGACACACAGGTACACTAACACAATGTTACTGCTGATGTTACTGCTAACATTAATGCTAACGTTAATGCTGATGTTACAGCTGTTACTCAGTGTTTCCTCTATGTTGATTTGACCGTGGCGGCCCCCCACGGCAACATTTCTGCCCCCCACGGTATCAGAAATAGGGCTGCATTGTTAGAGTGCATGTCGGAGAATTTCGCGGACACGTGTTTCACACTGCGAGCGGGCACGTGCGTCGCATTCGGACCTGCCCCCACTGCTAAAATCCTAAAGGAAACACTGTCACGTTACTGCTGATGTTAATGCTAACGTTGTTGCTAATGTTAAAGCTGATGTTACTGCTAACATTGTTGCTAATGTTAAAGCTGATGTTACTGCTAACGTTAATGCTAACGTTGTTGCTGATGTTACTGCTGATGTTAATGCTAACTTGGTTGCTAATGTGGTTTTTGCACTAAACAAAAAGCTCAACTGTCTGCTCCTGAAGACATTTAGCTGTTTCCGTTCATCAGTTCTTCTCCAGTGTGACATTTTCTCTACATGTATGTTTGTGAGTCAGATTCCTGAGTTTGAGTTGTTCCCCCGTCCCGGTCCAATCGGAGCATACCGTCCTGCAGACAGACAGCTGGGTCTGCTCAGCTGTTTCCACCGAGACGGCTGGATCCTCAGCTGGAACGAGTACAGCGTCTACGTCCTGGACTCTCTCAACCAGGTACTACAAATACTTAGTGTACTTTGCTTTAGATATAAAGCACATACAAAAGATTAAAAAGCATTTTAGGGTTAACCCTGACACTAACCTCTATATATGATAAAAGTGATGTTTAAGGTGTGTGAATCCGTGTTGTGTTCAATGTGTGTGATGTGTTCAGGTGCTGATCGGAGCGTTGGAAAGCAGCGGAGACATCGTGTCAGTGTCGTGTTGTGACAACGAGATATTCATCCTGAAAGGAGACAGAGACATCATCCGTCTCTCCAACAGCCCCGAGGGACTGGCCCCCAACTGTGAGTACTGAATACGCTATTCACATAGAGGGGAGAGGTCCCGCCCCTTCCTGTGTCTGACTGACCAATAGATCGAGAGCTTTGCCTCCCGCCCTGCTGCACTCCTTCAGTTGCCTGCTGAGACCCATGGCCTCAGATTTAGAGGTGCTGACCCTCATCCCAGCCGCTTCACAAGAGCTGGTCCGTTCAACAGCCAGGACAGAATCCGCATCGTTCCTCTGTAATCTGAGGTTTGACTATCGGCTAAAAACCTCCTTTCCGGTACCGTGGCGTAGACCTACTGAAGTGTGGTACCCAGTCCTTCCAGAAAATCCCTTTCTGGAGGGACTGGATACCCCTTTTTGAACAGGGGATCCAGCACCCCGGTCTGCCACTCTTTGGATCCGTCCCTGACCTCCACGCCATGTTGAAGAGGCGTGTCATCCAAGACAGCCCGTCCACACCCAGAGCTTTCATCCCAGAGCTTTCATCCCAGAGCTTTCATCCCAGAGCTTTCATCCCAGAGCTTTCATCCCAGAGCTTTCATCCCAGAGCTTCCATCCCAGGCTTTGCCATTGTGGAGTTGTTTGACTATCTCAGTGACTTCCATCATCCTCCAGCCCTGCCTCTATCATGGAGGGCGTGTTAGTTGGATTCAGGAGTTCCTAACAGTCCTCCTTCTAACTCCCTATTATTATGGTTTCCCAGAAGCACCTTGGTGCTGACCGAAAGTCCTTCTCCATGTCTTCTTCTCCTTTGAGCATTGAGCATTGTCCACTCAGGTTCAATGCCCCCAGCCTCCACAGGAATGCACGAAAAGCTCCGCCGGAGGAGTGAGTTGAAGATCTGTCGGACAGGGGCCTCCTCCAGACCCGTTTGGGCTTACCAGGTCTGTCCAGAGTCTCCCCCCCACCAGGTCTGTCCAGAGTCTCCCCCCCCACCAGGTTGGTCCAGAGTCCCCCCCACCCACCAGGTCTGTCCAGAGTCTCCCCCACCAGGTCAGTCCAGAGTCCCCCGACCAGTTCTGTCCAGAGTCGTTCTCCCCCCCCCCCCAACCAGATGGTGATCAGTTGACGATCTTCGACCTTCTGGGTCCAGGTACACTTATGAGTATCCTTTTGTTCGAACACGGTTCGTTAAAGACAATCCAAGACTAGCACGGAAGTCTAACGACCGCTCGGTTCAGATCGGGAAGGTCTCCCAATCCTCCCCAGCTGTCTCCATCGTTGAACGCGTGCACGTTTGGGGGTGGGGTTTAATTTAATGCTCAATTCAAACAGGATCAGAACATGATGAGTGTCTCCACGTTCACTCCCGGACAGATCTTTACTGAAATAAAGTCCCATGGTGGACACAGGAAGAGGAGGAACTTCACCTCTCTATAACTACTGAAACTGGCTGTGATGGAGCTTTTATTTCCAAAATATCGCAGATTATCAGATTTAGTTTTTGGGTTTTGTCTATTATCTGTTTGTCTTTCTCTGTCCTTCAGTGTCGGAGTTCTCCGTCCGTCTGTCCTCGCCGCTGGCCACGCCCACCATCCTTCCACCAACCGGATCAGTGGAAACAGCTCAGCCAATCAGAACCATGGCTATCATATTGGAGGGAGGGGGCCGGGAGGAGGGGGGAGGGCGGTGGGAGAGACGGAGCGAGGACGAAGAGAAAGAGACGGAGGAGGAGGGAGTGGAGGAGGCTGAGGAGCAGCTGGAGGTAACTGGTCTGCTGAAATCATGTCTTCACCCATCTGAGACGGATTCTGGTCTCAGTTTGGTGAAAGCTGAGTTAGTTCTGAACATTTAGATATGAAACACACGGGGATCACTTTAATGCAAATACTCTTAAAAGTAAACGTAAAAACGAGAAAATGCCCCAAGACCTCAGGTGGTTAATTTATTAAACTGGTTTGAACCAGTTTAAACTGGTTCAAAGTAGACCTGCAAAGATTAATGGATTAGTTGTCAACTATTAGAGGATGTCATCTTGGTCTTTAGGAAACTCTGATCCACATCTTAGAGACTGAACTACTCATCCATTCATCCTGACATGGTTATAGTTAACTCTTGTGTTCCTGTTTGTGTCTGTGTGTATGTGCGTCTGTGTGTGTGTTTGTGTGTGTGTCTGTGTGTGCGTGTCTGTGTGTGTGTGCGTGTCTGTGTGTTCGTCTCTGTGTGTGTGTGTGTGTGTCTGTGTGTGTGTGTGTGTGTTTGTGTGTTTGGTGTGGTCAGGTGATGGAGCAGTCGTCTCGCAGCCGCAGCAGCTCTGTCACTTCCTGGGACAGTCTCCATAGCAACGCGACTTCCTGCGAGCTGAGACGCTACAGCGCCCCCCTGAGTCAGGGGGAGGAGACGCAGGAGCTGGTGGTGAAGGCCATCAGGGTGAAGAAGAGGAGGAGGAGACAAGGTACACACAGACAGGTTAGAGACAGACAGGTGAGAGAGAGAGACAGACAGGTCTGAGAGAGAGCGACAGACAGGTTTAGAGAGAGAGAGACAGACAGGTTAGAGAGAGAGAGCAACAGACAGGTTAGAGCGAGAGAGAGAGACAGACAGGTTAGAGAGAGAGACAGGTTAGAGAGACTGGTCCTCATTTATCAACCTAACGTAGAAACCAGCGCAGAAATCTTACGACCGGCTTCACGTGTGATTCATGAAACGTTCGTATTACACCAATCAGAGCGTAAGAACGGTCGTACATTGATCGATCGATCGTAATTTAAATATCACGCCCCAATATTTTCTGGGTTTTGAGGCCTCGCCCCTACAATTTAGGACATGGCGAGACGTAATCGGGCTGAGAAGCAGC
>NW_027595521.1:0-12500 GCF_031162955.1 Sander vitreus | reverse complement strand
TAGCTGTCAGAAAGCTGGATGGGATTCTCAGGACCAGGATGTGGAATACTGAGCCTACAGGTGACCGACAGGTGGGTGCTTTAAAGTCGGGTTTCCCAAATGGGAACTTTTGCTGTTGCCACGAAAGGTTGGAGAGTAGTTCAACAATTTGAACAAGCTGAACTGATGGGGGTGATTAAACCCAGAGAGCGTGTCAGGTTTTGACCAGCAGGTATTGTGTGTTTCAGACATGTGTGGTGTCTGGACTTTAAAGGAGGACTGTTCTGCAGCGCGCTGCCTGAAACAGGACTCAACTGGCAGCGCTTTGAAGACAACGTCCACCAGGTGGCCTTGTCCCCCTCAGGTGAGCTGCTGAACATCACCTGTAATAACATCACACTGACAGCTTCTGTTCAGGTTTCTAAACGTGTTTTACTTTATTTCAAACTGAGCTCAGCTTCCAGTTCAAAGACTGGGGCTGCTGTTATCTAGTAGCTAAAACAGTATGTCTAAAACCTTAAGGCCCGAGACACACTGAGCCGATAATCATATCATATCAAATAAGTCTGGCAAGGTCTGTGACTCGAGTCTGTTCGATGTGTTCGTGCCTTCCTCCGTCCGAGGGGCCGTCGGCCTTCATTTTGGCTGATTTGACATGTATAATCGGCGGGGCGGATACTGCCAGCAGTCGGACTCAATGACCCATCTGATTGGTGGAGAGCTAACCAGGAAACAGGGAGCGGGATGAGCGTGACTAGAGTCTCTCAAAATCTGATGAAAATCTGTTAAACTGACCTTTGTTGATCTGAAATGAAGACAGATTCAGCAGCTGCACGGCCTGTTTCTCTCTTCAAATGTTTCCAGAAACACGTTACGGTGAACTATTTTAGGACAATATGAGATCAGATTCTGAACGAGACGCCATGATGGTCGGGGAGAAGCCAGACCCACGTTACGCGTTCGTCCAATCAGCTGCCGGTTTTCATTTTTGGGTGACAATCCAGATTAGCACCGCCTGCTGTTATGGAGACGTATTACGTCTGGTCTCTTCGGTGTTCTGAGGAACTTTCTGGACCAACTCGGGGAGACTGATCAGTCACACTGGCTTTACTGCTGACGGTCGGCCGTCTGGTCGGTGTGTCTGGGCCTTATATTACAGTACGCAAAACTGGACACTACGCCGGCATCAGTATCCCACAATGCAATGCAGTAGTAACGACAACGTTCATAACAGAAAAACAGAAACCAAGCAGCTCTGTAACGTCCATAACGCTTTCATTTACATTTCTACATATTTAAACCACTGTTTGTCTAGTTGTTTACCTTTTTCAGTAATTTAAGCCGTATCTGGCGATGCCGCTAGAGCGGAGATCAGCAGGGGGTTACCATGGTTACAAGCATGGGTGTCAGTTTGGTTTGAAATGTGCTGGGGACAGAGACATTCGGAAGTACATTTCCAGAAGTGCTGGGTACAATGACTCATTCATTTTTCTTTTTTTTTCTTTTTTGCGCAGGTCATGTTTTGAAAGACGCTGTCCTGTAGCTTACTAATGAATAAAAACGTGGTTTAATGTACGTAAACAATGATCACCAAATTTCTCTCTCATATTGCTCCTCATAACCACTGAAAACTGACAAAAAAAATCAAACCCAAAGTCCAATTATTATGGACGTTATCTGACATTAAGCGTTTCTGCTAAACATTTTCAGCAGGGCAGCGGAGCGGCTGTGGGTTGACTCCCCACGGTTCTCATGGGGTTTATAAGTCATAACGTGAAAAAGCTTAACGTGGTTTAATGTACCTAAACAACAATCAATCGTCACCACATTTCTGGTTCGATTTTTTGACAGTTTTCAGTGGTTATGAGGAGCAATATGAGAGGGAAATTTGGTGATCATTGATCATTGTTTAGGTACAAGCTTTTTCCTCCCCTGGGCACCAATGAAGAAGACAACGCTAATGGGAAATAACTTCTATAATTGTTGGATTTTGGTTTAGTTCTTTTGACAGGCTTAAGTGTTCATTACAAACACTGAGAAACCGGGACTTTTCTTCATCTGCTGTTTTGTGCTTCACGGAGACGTGGCTCTGTGGATTAATACCGGACTCTGTGCTGCAGCTGGCAGGCTTCCAACTCTACAGAGCGGACAGAGACACGGATCTCTCCAGCAAAACTAAAGGTGGAGGAATCTGTTTCTACATCAACAGCGGCTGGTGCAACGACGTGACAGTGATCCAGCAGCATTGTTCTCCTGACCTGGAATCTTTCATCATAAACTGTAAGCCTTTTTATTCACTCCGTGAGTTCCACTCATTCATTCTGGTCGGTGTTTACATCCCGCCGCAGGCCAACGTGCAGCACACACAGCGCATGCTCGCCGACCAGATACTGTGTGTGGAGCGGACCAACCCGGACTCCCTAGTTATTGTCCTTGGAGACTTTAATAAAGGGAACCTCACTCATGAACTCCCTAAATATAGACAGCATATTAAATACCAGACCAGAGAGGAGAACATTCTGGATCACTGTTACACCACAGTCAGGGATGCTTATCACGCAATCCCCCGTGCTGCACTGGGTTTCTCTGACCACGTCATGGTTCACCTAATTCCCGCCTACAGGCAGAATCTAAAGCTCTGCAAACCTGTAGTGAGGACATCAAGGAAGTGGACCAGTGAGGCTGTGGAGGATCTCCAGTCGTGTTTGGATTCTACTAACTGGGATGTGTTCAGGTCTGCTACCAACAGTCTGGCTGAGTACACAGACGCTGTGACGTCATACATCAGCTTCTGTGAGGACTGCTGTGTTCCATCATGCACCAGGGTGAGTTACAACAATGACAAACCCTGGTTCACAGCCAAACTCAGAAGGTTAAGGCTGACTAAGGAAGAGGTGTTCAGGAGTGGGGAGAAAGACAGATTTAAAGAGTCAAAGTACAAGTTTAGCAAGGCAGGAGGCTAAACGACGGTACTCTGAGAAGCTCCAACGCCAGTTTTCAGCGAACGACTCTGCGACTGTCTGGAAAGGACTTAGGCAGATCACCACCTATAAGCCTAAAACCCCCCCACTCCTTCAATGACCGACACCTAGCCAATGACCTGAACGAGTTCTACTGTCGATTTGAAAGACAAAAGGACAGTCCTGACACCATCCCCCACGACACCTCCCTACAGCTACAGCCACTGTGCTTCACCTCCACCTCCCTCACCTCAGCAGGGTCCTGGGCCTCCCCACCAATGCCCTCCATAAAGGTTCCCCCCTCCACCCCCCCACCCACCTCAGTTACGACTCTCTCCATCCATGAGAGGGACGTCAACAGACTCTTTAGGAGACAGAACCCCAGGAAAGCTGCTGGACCGGATGCTGTCTCCCCATCCAGCTTGAAGCACTGCGCTGATCAGCTGTCTCCAGTGTTCACAGACATTTTCAACACCTCACTGGAGACATGCCACGTGCCAGCCTGTTTCAAGACCTCAACCATAATCCCTGTCCCCAGGCAGCCAAGGACCACAGGACTTAATGACTTCAGACCCGTCGCCCTGACCTCTGTGGTTAAGTCCTTTGAGTGCCTTGTGCTTTCACACCTCAAAGACATCACCGACCCCCTCCTGGACCCCCTGCAGTTTGCCTACAGAGCCAATAGGTCTGTAGACGATGCAGTCAACCTGGCCCTCCACTACATCCTCCGGCACCTGGACTTCGCAGGAACCTACGCCAGGATCCTGTTTGTGGACTTCAGCTCTGCCTTTAACACCATCATCCCGGCTCTGCTCCAGGAGAAATACTCCCAGCTAGGCGTGCCTGACTCCACCTGCAGGTGGATCACTGACTTCCTGTCTGACGGGAAGCAGTATGTGAAGCTGGGGAAACACGTCTCCGACTCACAGACCATCAGCACCGGATCCCCTCAGGGCTGCGTTCTTTCCCCCCTGCTCTTCTCCCTGTACACTAACAGCTGCACCTCCAGTCACCAGTCTGTCAAGCTTCTGATGTTTGCAGACGACACCTCCCTCATCAGACTCATCTCTGATGGTAATGAGTCCGCCTACAGGTGGGAGGCTGACCACCTGGTGACCTGGTGCAAGCAAAACAATCTAGAGCTCAACGCTCTAAAGACAGTGGAGATGGTTGTGGACTTCAGGAAGAACCTAGCCCCACCTGCCCCCATCACCCTCTGTGGCTCCACAATTGACACTGTGGAGTCATTCCGCTTCCTGGGAACTATCATCTCCCAGGACCTCAAGTGGGAGCTGAACATCAGCTCCCTCCTCAAGAAAGCACAACAGAGGATGTACTTCCTGCGGCAGCTGAAGAAATTCAACCTGCCAAAGACAATGATGGTGCACTTCTACACAGCTATCATTGAGTCCATCCTCACATCCTCCATCACCATCTGGTACGCTGCTGCCACTGCCAAGGACAAGGGCAGATTGTTCTCACATCCTCCATCACCATCTGGTACGCTGCTGCCACAGCCAAGGACAAGGGCAGATTGTTCTCACATCCTCCATCACCATCTGGTACGCTGCTGCCACTGCCAAGGTCAAGGACAGACTGCAGTGTGTCAATTGGTCAGCAAAGAAGGTGATTGGCTGCAATCTGCCGCTGCTCCAGGACCTTTACGCCACCAGGACTCTGAAGCGTGCTGGAAAGATTGTGGCCGACCCCTCCCACACAAACTCTTTGAGACGCTCCCCTCTGGCAGGAGGCTGAGGTCCATCAGGACCAACACCTCACGTCACATGAACAGCTTTTTCCCCTCCGCCACTAGCCTTATTAACAAGGCCCGGAAACCACCCTGACTCTCCACCTTCATGCCACTGTTCTCTCTCTGCTGTAATGCTCTTTACTTTTTATTCATATCTTTATTTATTCTTTATTTTTAACTTAATACATACTGTGTAAATATACTTATACTTATATTGTTTGTACCTATACTTATTTTGTTTAATATTCAATCTAAAGAATGTGTGACGTGCACCAACAACACCAAAACAAATTCCTTGTATGTGTTAAAGGCAATAAAACCCTTTCTGATTCTGACATGATATGGCCATGAGAAATTTGGTGATGATTGCTCGTTGTTTAGGTACATTAAACCACGTTAAGCTTTTTTTCACGTTAAGCAGAATATCTCAACAGGCAGTGTAGTGAACAGAGAAGCGTGCAGCCAGCGCAGCAGCAGAGCGTGTGTGTGTGTGTGTGTCTGTGTGTGTGTGTGTGTGTGTGTGTGTCTGTGTGTGTGTGTATGTCTGTCTGCTCTGTGGGGATAGAGATTGTTGTGGATTTTTTGGCATATGTCGCTCAAGAATTATATGTCTTATGGACTTTTTTTTGTTAACTAAATTGAGCTTGAGGTTTTCAAAAAAAAAGTGGTGGGTACAAAATGACTCATGACAAAATCTGGTAGGTACGTGTACCCACCGTCCCCATTGAAATCAAAGCCTATGGTTACAAGTCTCCAACCGGCAAAGGAGGCTCTCAGGAAGTGACGTTGACAATTACAGCTTAGTGTGTCCAAAAAGATCCAAACTACTGTTTATTTACACAAAAGTATGTTGAACGATAGTTTACATGTTGAGTCTGTAGTGCAGAGTATGTGATGTTGGACGCAACCTGGGTTCATCTCATGTAAGACCAGTGTTAGCATTAGCTGGATGCTAACTGTAGCTCCTCCGTCAGGTTATCTATGTGGAAGGTATTAGCATTAACTGGATGCTAACTGTGGCTCTTCTGTCAGGTTATCTATGTGGAAGGTGTTAGCAGTAGCTGGAAGCTAACTGTGGCTCTTCCGTCAGCTAATCTGCTGTGGAAGGTATTAGCATTAGCTGGTTGCTAACTGTGGCTCTTCTGTCACATAATGTGCTGTGGAAGGTATTAGCATTAGCTGGATGCTAACTGTGGCTCTTCTGTCAGGTTATCTGCTGTGGAAGGTGTTAGCATTAGCTGGATGCTAACTGTGGATCTTCTGTCAAGTTATCTGCTGTGGAAGGTGTTAGCATTAGCTGGATGCTAACTGTGGCTCTTCTGTCAGGTTATCTGCTGTGGAAGGTGGAGCAGAAGAGCATGACGGCATTTGCGTGTGCTAAAGTTTCGGGGAAGGGGAAACGGCACTGGTACAAAGCTGTGGAGCAGACGGCCTTCGTGGCTCTTAGCGACGACTCGGCTTGGATCATCCGAACCAACGGAGACCTCTACCTACAGACAGGTACACTACTACTACCCCCCTAAACCCTACTACTACCCCCCTAAACCCTGCACTACCTCATCCTCTACCTGTAGACAGGTACTACTACTACCCCCTAAACCCTACATTACCCCCCTAAACCCTACACTACCTCACCCTCTACCTATAGACAGGTACTACTACTACCCCCTAAACCCTACATTACCCCCCTAAACCCTACTACTACCCCCCTAAACCCTACACTACCTCACCCTCTACCTGTAGACAGGTACACACACACACACACACATTATTTATGGTAATATAATGACAATAAAGACTTGTCGTGTCTTCTGAATGTGTTCTTCAGGTCTGAGCATCTCATGGATTAGTATTCATGGTATTATCATGATAATATCATGGTAATATCATGGTAATAAAAGCTTGTTGTCTCTTCTGATTGGTCAGGGCTGAGCGTGGAGCGTCCCTGCGCTCGCTCGGTGAAGGTGGACTCTCCGTGTGTCTTCAGCCAGGTGTGTGTCAGCGGAGGCGTGGTCTGGGCTCTGAGCGAACACAAGGCTTTGTTTTACCGAGAGGGACTCAACAGCTTCTGCAGAGAGGGAGAGGGCTGGAAGTACGACACTGTCAGGTAAATACTTCTGCAATACTACTCTAATACTGCAGAGAGAGAACGACAAGAACGTTGAAAAAACACCTCGAAAAGGATTTTAAAATGTGTGTATGTGTCTCTGTGTGTGTGTGTGTGTGCGCGTGTGTGTCTGTGTGTGTGTCTCTGTGTGTGTGTGTGTGTGTGTGCGTGTGTGTCTGTGTCTCTGTGTGTGTGTGCGTCTGTGTGTGTGCGTGTGTGTCTCTGTGTGCGTGTGTGTCTATGTGTGTTTGTGTGTGTGTGTGCGTGTGTGTCTCTGTGTGCGTGTGTGTGTGTGTGTGTCTCTGTGTGTGTGTGTGTGTGTGTGTGTGTGTGTGTGTGTGTGTGTGTGTGTGTGTGTGTGTGTGTGTGTGTGTGTGTGTGTGTGTCCCAGCGAGGCTCAGGGTCTGGACTTGATGTGTGTTGGCCTGGCAGAAGGAGGAACTGGCTGGGCGCTGGACGCCAGCGGCAGCCTCTGGTTCAGAACGGGCGTCTGTCCGTCTAGACCACAGGGTGACGACGACCACTGGTGGCAGGTAACTTCCTGTCTCATCTCAGCTTACAGGATGTTCTAGAGACAAAACGACACTCACTGGAGGGGAAAACATCTCAAAGCCACGCCCACTGGAGGGGAAAACATCTCTCCTCTCTCTCCGTTGACTTGTGTTGTGTGAACGTTTCTCCTTGTTAACTCTGTCTGCTAGCAAACAACAGACACATGGCTAAAAGCTGCTGACAACAATTTAAATAACCCAGATCTTAAGTTTTTATAAGCTGCCGACTCGACCAAGTGGACCAAAGTTGAAACAGACGTGAGCAATCAGCAGAGAGCTAACGTTATGTCCAACGCTACATGTGCAGCAAGCATTTCGTCACCAAGTCAAATATACAAATGTCAGTTTTAGGCTAACTAGGCTATATGTCTGTAAGTTAAGCTAACACACCTAACGTCAGACATGGGTTTTGTGAGACCCAACAAAAAGACCCACGAGCAAGCATTTGGTGCAACAGTGGCGAGGAAAGACTTCCTTTCTACAGGCAGAAACCTTGTCCACAGCCTTGGTGGGCGGTTATCTGGAATCTGAGAACCAGATGTAGGGCTGTCCTCGTCTAAAGACACTCTCTGTCTAAGAACATTCATATGATTTTAGTTGATTTAATGGACGGATCTGTGAGACTGAGTTTCTCCACAAAGAATCATGTTAAATCTTTGTCTACCAGAGATGTGCTCACAGGTTTCTTTAATCAGTCATTCAGCTTGAAAAAGCATAAAAAATGACTAATGGACAGAAATCTGAGTAGGTTACTCGACTGATGGACTATTATTATTTACTATACTACTTATCTATTATATTTTACTACTTATCTATTATGATTTACTATACTACATATCTATTATTATTTACTATACTACTTATCTATTATTATTTACTACATATCTATTATTATTTACTATACTACTCATCTATTATTTACTACATATCTATTATTATTTACTACATATCTATTATTATTTACTACTTATCTATTATTATTTACTATACTACATATCTATTATTTACTATACTACATATCTATTATTATTTAATACACTACATATCTATTATTATTTACTATACTACTTATCTATTATTATTTACTACACTACATATCTATTATTATTTACTACACTACATATCTATTATTATTTACTACATATCTATTATTATTTACTACATATCTATTATTATTTACTATACTACATATCTATTATTATTTACTACATATCTATTATTTACTATACTACATATCTATTATTATTTACTACATATCTATTATTATTTACTACATATCTATTATTATTTACTACATATCTATTATTATTTACTATACTACATATCTATTATTATTTACTACTATTATTTACTACATATCTATTATTTACTATACTACGTATCTATTATTATTTACTACATATCTATTATTATTTACTACATATCTATTATTATTTACTACTATTATTTACTACATATCTATTATTATTTACTACACTACATATCTATTATTATTTACTACACTACATATATCTATTATTATTTACTACATATCTATTATTATTTACTCTATATCTATTATTGTTTACTACATATCTATTATTATTTACTCTATATCTATTATTATTTACTACATATCTATTATTATTTACTCTATATCTATTATTATTTACTACATATCTATTATTATTTACTATACTACATATCTATTATTATTTACTATACTACATATCTATTATTTACTACATATCTATTATTATTTACTACACTACATATCTATTATTATTTACTACATATTTATTATTATTTACTACACTACATATCTATTATTATTTACTACACTACTTATCTATTATTTACTATACTACATATCTATTATTATTTACTATACTACTTCTCTATTATTATTTACTACACTACATATCTATTATTATTTACTATACTACATATCTATTATTATTTACTATACTACTTATCTATTATTATTTACTATACTACATGTCTATTATTATTTACTATACTACTTATCTATTGTTATTTACTACACTACATATCTATTATTATTTACTATACTACATATCTATTATTATTTACTATACTACTTATCTATTATTATTTACTACATATCTATTATTATTTACTATACTACTTAGCTATTATTATTTACTATACTACATATCTATTATTATTTACTACATATCTATTATTATTTACTATACTACATATCTATTATTATTTACTACATATCTATTATTATTTACTATACTACATATCTATTATTATTTACTATACTCTATATCTATTATTATTTACTATACTACATATCTATTATTATTTACTACATATCTATTATTATTTACTCTATATCTAATATTATTTACTACATATCTATTATTATTTACTCTATATCTATTATTATTTACTATACTACATATCTATTATTATTTACTACATATCTATTATTTACTCTATATCTATTATTATTTACTACATATCTATTATTATTTACTACTTATCTATTATTATTACTACATATCTATTATTTACTACATATCTATTATTTACTACATATCTATTATTATTTACTACTTATCTATTATTATTTACTACATATCTATTATTATTACTACATATCTATTATTATTACTACATATCTATTATTTACTATACTACATATCTATTATTATTTACTATACTACATATCTATTATTATTTACTATACTACATATCTGTTATTTACTATACTACATATCTATTATTATTTACTACATATCTATTATTATTTACTATACTACATATCTATTATTATTTACTATACTACTTATCTATTATTATTTACTACACTACATATCTATTATTATTTACTACACTACTTATCTATTATTATTTACTATACTACTTATCTATTAATATTTACTACATATCTATTATTTACTATACTACATATCTATTATTTACTACACTACATATCTATTATTATTATTTACTATACTACATATCTATTATTTACTACACTACATATCTATTATTATTTACTAATTATCTATTAGTATTTACTACACTACATATCTATTATTATTTACTACTTATCTATTATTATTTACTGTACTACATATCTATTATTATTTACTACACTACTTATCTATTATTATTTACTAAATATCTATTAGTATTTACTATACTACTTATCTATTGTTATTTACTACACTACATACCTATTATTATTTACTATACTACATATCTATTATTATTTACTATACTACATATCTATTAGTATTTGCTACTACTGTATCTATTATTATTTACTGTACTACATATCTATTATTATTTACTACACTACATATCTATTATTATTTACTAATTATCTATTAGTATTTACTACACTACATATCTATTATTATTTACTACTTATCTATTATTATTTGCACATACTATATCTATGTATAGTAAATAATAATAGACTATGTAGTATAATATATATTAATAGATATGTAGTATAGTAAATAACAATAGATAAGTATGTATAGTAAACAATAATAGATATGTAGTATAGTAAACAATAATAGATATAGTAGTAGAAAATAATAATAGATATATAGTAAATAATAATAGATATAGTAGTATAAATAATAATAGATAAGTAGTATAGTAAATAATAATAGATATGTAGTATAGTAAATAATAATAGATATAGTAGTAAATAATAATAGATGTAGTAGTAATATAATAGATATGTAGTATAGTAAATAATAATAGATAAGTAATAGATAATAAGTAGTATAGTAAATAATAATAGATAGTAGTATAGTAAATAATAATAGATATGTAGTGTAGTAAATAATAGATAAGTAGTATAGTAAATAATAATAGATATGATAGTGTAATAATAATAGATATGTAGTATAGTAAATAATAGATATGATAGTAACATATAATAGATAAAGTAGTATAGTAAATAATAATAGATAAGTAGTGTAGTAAATAATAATAGATATGTAGTAAAGTAAAGTAAATAATAGATAAGTAGTGATAGTAAATAATAATAGATATGTAATATAAATAATAATAGATATGTAGTAAATAATAATAGATATGATAGTAATAGATAGTATGTAGTAGTAACATAATAGATATGTAGTATAGTAAATAGTAGATAATAATAGATATATAGTATAGTAAATAATAATGAGATATGTATACAGTAAATAATAATAGATAGGTAGTATAGTAAATAATAGATATGTAATAATGAATAGATAAGTAGTAAATAATAATAGATATGTAGTATAGTAATAATAGATATGTAATAGATATGTAGTATAGTAAATAGATAATAGAGTATGACAGTAAATAATAATAGATATGCAGTAAATAATAATAGATATGTAGTAATAATAATAGGTATGTATGTATAGTAAATAATAATAGATATAGTATGTAAATAATAATAGATATGTAGTAAATAATATAGATATAGTAGTAAATAATAATAGATAAGTAGTATAGTAAATAATAATAGATATGTAGTAAATAATAATAGATATAGATAAGTAAATAATATAATAGATATATATAATGTAGTAAATAATGTAGATAATAGTGTAGTAAATAATAATAGATGTAGTATGATAGATAATAATAGTACATGTAGTGTAATAAGTAGTATAGTAAATAATAATAGATATGTAGTATGTAGTAAATAATAGATATGTAGTATAGTAATATAATCAAATATATGTAAATAATGTGAATGCAAAATACGGTATAGTAAAGTAATAATAAATATGTGGTACGATGTATGTATGAGATATGTAGTGTAGTAAATAATAATGGAATAAGTAGTATAGTAAATATATAATAGATGTGTAAGTAATAATGAATATGTAATATAGTATAATAATATAGATAGTGTAATATAGTAAAATAATAATAGATATGTAGTATAGTAAGTAGTAATGAATAATAGTAGTATAGTAGAAATAATAGATGGTAAATAGTAATAGGTAGTAGTAGTAATAATAGATATATGTAGTGTAGTAGAGTAATGTAGATATGTAGTGTAGTAAATAATGATGTAGATATGTAGTAAATAATAGATATGTAATGTAAATGAAATAGATGGTGTCGTAATAATGAATATGTGGAGTGTGATAAATAATAATGGATATGTAGTA
>NW_027595520.1:42500-75488 GCF_031162955.1 Sander vitreus | reverse complement strand
TTGAAGTACAATTTCCAAGTGTGAAAAACCCACTCATTGCGAGACCGGCTTTACAATGCCAGCATGAGTAGATGACTTCACGAGGCCTGCTTTACAATGCCGGCATGGCTAGATGACATGCAGAAAGTGATATTATCACTGCATACATTGAGATATTTTCTTATTTCTATCTGTTTCTATATGGCTTCATCAGCCACGAATTAATCACAGTTAATATTACAGTTCATATGTAAGATTTACCATGTTTCTACATAATTGATGGAGTCTGATTTGTGACTGTACTGTCTTTCCAACCGAGTGGTGTAAAGGTATTAAGCAGTTTTTCTCTTCATGGGCAATTACCTGTTGTTAAGGACCACTGTTCTTTTGACCTAAACCTAACCATGGTCTTTCTGACCTAACCTTAACCTATGATCTATTGATCTAATTTGGATTTAAGGCCTTTTGGCCTAAACCTAATGTATACCTAAATCTAATCATGGTCTTTTTGACCTAACCTTAACCTATGATCTATTGATCTCATTCAGATTTAAGGCCATTTTGCCTAAACCTAATGTATAGTCTATGCCTTACCAGGTAATCCGAGCCCTAAACCTAACCATTTGGTGTGCACCTATGCAAAGCTGGCTTGACAATGCTAGAATGGCTACATGACATTGCGGAGCCGGCTTCACAATGTCCGCCCACCCACGGTTTAGGATCATCGCTCGATGATCTTGGCTATTAACCCCTTACCTAGTTCCATAACCAGCCTTGTTTGACGTACAATTTCCAAGTGGGAAAAAACCCACTCATTGCGAGGCCGACTTTACAAGGCCCACACCGGGGAGCCACCCATTGCGCCCCAGAAAGGGGCTCACCTCCCCGGGTATACGTTCAGGAAAAAGGGCCCACCTCCGGGCACCTTGACCTCCGGTCGAGCCTGGGCACCCACACTTAAGCCCCCCCCCCTGTGGCCATACAAAACCGCGGGCCCAAATTGCCCGTGCCCCTGGTATCCCGTTTCAATCATTGCCAAGCCGGCTTTACAATGAAGCACATTTTCACACATAGAACCTAGCTGTTGAATTCCGTCCCAATTGCAGCACATATGCTGCAAGCGCAACAGCATCCAACAGCTAATTTCCAAGTGTCAAAAACCCACTCATTGCGAGGCCGGCTTTACTATGCAAGCATGGCTTGATGACATTGCGAGGCCGGCTTCACAATGCCGGCATGACTAGATGACATTGCGAGGCCGGCTTTACAATGTCCGCCCACCCACGGCTTAGGATCATCGCTTGATGATCCTGGCTATTACCCCCTTACCTAGTTCCATAACCAGCCTTGGTTGAAATACAATTAACAAGTGTGAAAAACCCACTCATTGCGAGGCCGGCTTTACAATGCAAGCATGGCTTGATGACATTGCGAGGCCGGCCTTACAATGCCGGCATGACTAGATGACATTGCGAGGCCGGCTTTACAATGTCCGCCCACACATGGTTGAGGATCATCGCTTGATGATCCTGGCTATTACCCCCTTACCTAGTTCCATAACCAGCCTTGGTTGAAATACAATTTCCAAGTGTGAAAAACCCACGCATTGCGAGGCCGGCTTTACAATGCCGGCATGGTTTGATGACATTGCGAGGCCGGCTTTACAATGCCAGAATGACTAGATGACATTATGAGGCCACCTTTACAATGAAGCACATTTTCACACATAGAACCTAGCTGTTGAATTCTGCCCCAAATGCAGCACATATGCTGCAAGCGCAACAGCATCCAACAGCTAATTACCAAGTGTGAAAAACCCACTCATTGCGAGGCCGGCTTTACAATGCCAGAATGACTAGATGACATTACGAGGCCGGTTTTACAATGCCAGAATGACTAGATGACATTACGAGGCCGGCTTTACAATGCCAGCATGGCTTGATGACATTGCGAGGCCGGCTTTAGAATGCCAGCATGGTTGATGACATTGCGATTCCGGCTTTACAATGCCGGCATGGCTTGATGACATTGCGAGGCCAGCTTCACAATGCCGGCATGGCTTGATGACATTATGAGGGCGGCTTTACAATGAAGCACATTTTCACACATAGAACCTAGCTGTTGAATTCTGCCCCAAATGCAGCACATATGCTGCAAGCGCAACAGCATCCAACAGCTAATTACCAAGTGTGAAAAACCCACTCATTGCGAGGCCGGCTTTACAATGCCAGAATGACTAGATGACATTACGAGGCCGGCTTTACAATGCAAGCATGGCTTGATGACATTGCGAGGCTGGCTTTACAATGCCAGCATTACTAGATGACATTACGAGGCCGGCTTTACAATGAAGCATTTTACTGGGCTGCACTCAAAATCTCTCCTTCCTTTTTTCACCATTCTGCCTCCGCACCCAACAGCCCCCCGTGCAGACAGAGGTGTGGAAGCCTGAATAGCTAGAATTCCTACACACATTTACAACACAGTCAACAGTGACACGGAATGAAACGCACAAACCAAGACAAAACACAAAACACAAATCCTAATTTGAAGCTTCTTAATTTTACTATCGCCTGATCTATTTTCACGTCCTCCAAAGGGATCTCATAAGTTTTTAGCAATTTTTTCAAAAAAACGTTCTCCTCCAAAGAAGACTCATAGATCGTTAAACAAAGTCCTCCTAGAGGCTCATATCATTTTATGTTTTTTACCTAATTAAATAAAGTCCTTCCTAAAAGGCTCATATGTTTTAACACTTTGAAAACGTTCTCTTCAAAAAGAGACTCATCATTTTAGCCGTAATGAACAGAATATCTTTCCTTATAGATAACCAAAACTCCTGTTTTCAACCAAAACATATATCTATATCTATATATATATATATATATATATATAATATCTATCTAATATAGGAAATCCTCATAACATAAATCACACATGTGCAGCCTATCACAGACATCAAAAACACTGCTGTTCACACACACTCTCTCATACACACAAAAAGTCGACATCATTCATTCTACAATTCATAAAAAGAGCATGCTTTCCGCCGTATCCTTTGTTCCTTATTCCTTATTATTTCCTACATTTTTGCTACCTAGGTGTAGACTTCCAATGAGAGGTCTGCTTCGGACATTATCCGTCAACAATGAATCGATTGGCAAACATACAATTGTATTGTATTCTACACCTCAGTTCCCAGAACTGACTTCAACTTTTATCTCGTAAAAGTTCAAGATTACGGCCCATCTAAAATCGCCTTTCTTCAAGGGCTTTCTATTCTCTAATCTACGACGTCCTAAAAGGCCTAATCCTTATTTATTTATTCCTTTTATTTTCCCTTATTTCCTCTTATTTCTTTATTCCTTGAGCCTTTGCTTCATTTTCCTTTTCCTCTATTTCTCTATTGTTTTTTCTCTTTAAGCCAAATTCCCTTGGGCCCAAGGTTAACACTCTTTTAAACTATTCTACACATTATCCTCTGTTCTTCACTTTTATTTTATTTTCCTTTATCCTATTTCTCTATCGTAAGTACACTCACACACTCCCCCTTTTTTTTAATCACAATGCAAAGAAATTTGAAACAAAGTCCCAGCCCCCACATCAACACACAGAGTACCGCAGCCACACACAGGTATCTTTTCAATGTGGCCCGACACACACACACTCGCGCTGCTCCCATGAACGACTGCCACTCCAAAAATGTGAGGAACACTCACCCTTTTCAGCCGGCCTTTGAAGCAGAAGTCGCACACCGAAGCCCCACAAGCGATGCGTCTGAGGCCAACAAAGCCGAATCTTGTGACGCCAGATTTGTGGTGAATTAAGTTGCAGCACTGCGTTGCCGATGTGTGGAGAAGGAACTTTGTATACACTGTCCTTGATTATAAAAGGTTTATTACATCAGAGGTTCAGCATCAATTATACAAGCTTCTGCAGGAGCTCGGAGAGACGACCAACCCAATCCTCAAATAGTGTCGCTCTGCCTTTTCTTTGTGTGAATTCAGTATATATCCTTTACATTGTAATAACATACGGCGTGATATGTGTAAGTATATGATTGGAGTAGGGAACTGACCAATCAATACCTTTTCTTTGGCAGAACCCCAAAAACCGGACTCCTCTGTCCTGGGGGCCATCAATCAGTAACCCCATTTGCCCCCACAGAGCCACTTCCTCTGGAATGTGCCCTCTAACCATATACCTCAGCCAAATGGAAACATGTTTGTTATAACAAAGACTTTAAGTCAATCAGATACTACACTACTACTTTATTACTACTACAGTTTTACCTTTTTCTTCAATTTAAGTGTAGTTCATTGCACATATAAAATAATGTAATGCAGAAGAACAGTAGAAGGCAACATGCATACATAGTGATTTAATTGACATTAACAAACAAAATCATATTTACTTACTTACTTCTACCTGCCTACTGACCGACTTACTGACTTGAACTAGTCAGTTACTTTCTAACTATACTTATTTACATACAGGCAGGCCTGCTAATGATTGCTTGCAGTCTTAGTTCATTCTATGATTTCTTGATTTTGGTGGAATAATGTGTCTTTCTGTTTACTGTTTTTTTAGGTTCTACTGTGCGGAAGAAAACTCAAAGAAGGCCCTGGAGTGATTTGGGAAAAAAAAGCAGTTTGGCGGCAACTTGGAAATTGCATAACTTTGATGAAAGTTCCTGGTAAAGACAAGTGCATAGAGTGCATAGATGCAGAACCAGCACTTCAGAGCAGACACTGAAGAGAGATAAAGAATCATGTACATAATACCATTGAAACTAGAAAAAAAAGGTATCACGCAGTTAACTTAGCATGTTTGTTCTTCATTTGCATTACTTTTTGCACACAGCCGCAAGTTCAAGTGCTGTATACAGATGTGAGCAGTTAAATATTCTGTGTCTAGTGTGAAAATGTTCATTACTCAGCTAATTTCAGAAGTAAACTTTATGTATTACACCAGGATTTCAACAGGCCAAATTTGTTATTTCTCCTCGTCGTAGGAACAATATTGGCTCAGGTACGTCTCCTGACTTGTTTTGTTGAAGCTGAAATTCAGCAGTGTTTAATGAGGCCTGAAAGGGGTTTTAAAATCCTTGCATTTGATGTTCAAGTAGGTGTCGGTGCTCTGTTACAATTTCTTACCCGGCTCGTTACAGTGTACTTTTGTAAAGCCCAAAATTTGCTTTTGCAGAATAAATGATCTGCTGATTTATTATTTTGGAGTTTGTGTTGTGATGGAGGTCAGAGCTTTCATCTTAGCTGAGGTGAAAGTCCTGATGGACGATTTACTACATGACCCAATAAGGCTTGTAATACTTCATTTAAAAATGGGTAGTTCACTCAACTGCTATAATTAAAGTCTTAAATTGACCTTGTCTGTGGCACCGGTCATCAATGTAAATCATTTTTAAATAATAATATTCTTAGTCCCTTTCCTCTGATTTGAAAGAAATTCATAATGATAAGGTTAATTTGTTAGAGTTGAACTAACCCATCCAGTTGAGCGGGTGTGTAATACTAACAACGCCGGATCAAGATCAGACCCAACTGCATAGCATTACAGTAATCAAAGCGAGACCTGAAAAATACATGGACAGTAGTTTCTGGGTCAGCTGTACTTATTGTGGGCCAAAATATATGGGAGTTATGAATATGTCTAGCTATGAGTTTATCAAATCATGAAATAATTATTAAAAATCATTTGTCATACATGATTATTGCATATTAAAATGTAATTTGTTTTGAAATGATCAGATGAGGTAGATAGCTACTTCCAACACTGCTGTAGTGTTACAGCAGCTTAAGACATTACAGGTTAATGAAAAAATATAAAGTTCATAAATATAAAAGGAATAATATAACCACATAAGGGTTTAATATGCGTGTCTGTCTGTGTGTCTGTGTGTGTGTGTGTGTGCGCGTCCCTTCATCTTTAAATAAACACTTTCTGGGTTCCATTTGTTTTATTATCAAACTTCAAAAACATCTTCCTGTGTTTACACTGAGCAGCTACATGCTAACTGGCTAACAAGCTAACTGGCTAACATGCTAACAAGCTAACTGGCTTTAGGGTATTAGTGTTTCCAGTTCACAGATCAGTTGTTCTATCATCATGACATCATCAGGTGGACGCTGTCATCTGATTGGTCATGTTTTTAAGATCCTTTGGTGCTCCTGATCATCGCCTCCATCATCTTCCACTGATCTGGAGTCACCTGACACACACACACACACACACACACACACACACACACACACACACACACAAGAATTATTTATATATCAGAAGTATTTATATATCAGTCACCTGACACACACACAGATATCAGAAGTATTTATATATCAGTAGTATTAGTATTTATATATCAGTAGTATTTCTCTAGATAATCTCAATAACAAACTGAAATAGATGAAACATGTCGAGAGTTACTTTGTTCATTCAGACAGAAAAACCTCCTCGGGTCACCTTAAAGTTACGCCTGTCAGTGTTTCTGAGGGAAACATTTCAGTGTGACGCTAAAGCCCGTCTACGGAAAGCCGTTCCACTCCCTATTCAGCTCCATTGTACCGAATTTGGTTGCAGTTCCATCAGAGTTCCACTGGGGGTGATCGCGGTCCATTAACAGGAAGAGTCTAACCTGTCAGCTGTGTAGTATTAACAGAGAGAGTCTAACCTGTCAGCTGTGTTGTATTAACAGGGAGAGTCTAACCTGTCAGCTGTGTTGTATTAACAGGGAGAGTCTAACCTGTCAGCTGTGTAGTATTAACAGGGAGAGTCTAACCTGTCAGCTGTGTTGTATTAACAGGGAGAGCCTAACCTGTCAGCTGTATTGTATTAACAGGGAGAGTCTAACCTGTCAGCTGTGTTGTATTAACAGAGAGAGTCTAACCTGTCAGCTGTATTGTATTAACAGGAAGAGTCTAACCTGTCAGCTGTGTAGTATTAACAGAGAGAGTCTAACCTGTCAGCTGTGTTGTCGATGCTTCGAGAGAACAAAGGAAGTGACTCAGAGCTTGCTGTAAAGCAGTATCTCTGGCCGTATATGTGTATGACGTCATTGACATTTTAAAAGGCTTTTTAGAACAAAAAAGCCTCTTTAAATAATCTAACACCCAGCAGTGTGTATCTTCTTAGCCTCCCCTTTCAAATGCAACATTCAAATTACTAGACAACAATGATATCCTGAGAAAAGATGATTTTGAGGGGTATAGCTCCATAGAGTCCCATTCATTCTGCACTGGCCTGTGAGCGCCCCCTATATGGAACTCTGGTGGAACTGCAACCAGGTCAGAAGCTGGAAGTAACGAGAGAGTGGAACTTTCAGTATTTCTGAGGGAAACATTTCAGTGTGACACTCACCCTGCGCAGCTCGTTAAACTCTCCGGCCATCGACACGTATTCTCCTCCATCGAACCGGATCACCTGGAAACACAAAGAGGTCTGGGATCAGTCTAAACTCTGTTCTGGGATCAGGGCTGGTCTGGGATCAGTCTAAACTCTGGTCTGGGATCAGGGCTGGTCTGGGATCAGTCTAACCTCTGGTCTGGGATCAGGGCTGGTCTGGGATCAGTCTAACCTCTGGTCTGGGATCAGGGCTGGGCGTGTGGCCTAAATCACGGTTCTTCCTAGAACATATATCACACAGCACAGAATAGGGCTCGGCGGTCTAGCCCACCCAGCTCCAGACATCCAGGGCCAGGGTCAGTCTGTCTACCTGTGTATTTAAAGGTCCAGTATGTAATATATTTACTGTAATAAATCCAAAAATGACCCCAATGCGTCATCAGACATTAAGGAAACATGCTAAGTTGAAATACTATCTTTTCTGACAACAATGCTAATGCCAGTATTTTCTCCTTTTGAAATTTCTGTTCCGTGACGTAATTTCTGTTTGTGTTTTGGCCTGTGTGATGTTATCAACCGCCCAGTTTGACAGCCAGGCCAGGTTACCAGATATACCTGTAAACACGTAAACCTAGTACTCTACAGCTGTAACGTTAGTACAGATATACCTGTAAACACGTAAACATAGTACTCTACAGCTGTAACGTTAGTACAGATATACCTGTAAACACGTAAACCTAGTACTCTACAGCTGTAACGTTAGTACAGCCATGAAAGCAGCAAACAAACGAACAGGATCAACGGAGATAGATTCTATCCGACCTAAAAAAAACAAAAAGAACGGCATGTTTCATGTTACAGTTGCGTGACCAGAGACGTTGCAAACCTCGGGTAAATATCGGAGATGTATTTGAAAGATGGAGACAGCTTAGAGCCCAAAAGGACGCAAAGTTGGCTAATTTCCACCTGAACAGGTAGCTAAGCATTAGCTTCAGGCTAATTTATCACAGCTACTAGGAACGGGCATTTTATGTCATTTCAACATTTGTGTAGCTACTCACATTGAATTATATAGCGAGAGTACCCGAGTTGGTTACTCGCAAAAACAATTGAGACACAGCCAGTGAAGTGATCCCGACTGGTCCTGGCTAACGCCGCCATGCTAACCCTGCTAACTGCTAACGTTACGGGAGGACCAGGCAAGCAGCCCCAGCTGTTTACAACGTGTAGCCTGTTCAGCGGCCGTAGCCGACAACGGGGAGTTATTTTAAGCCAAGAGAGGGGGCTGTAAATCAGGAAGAGAGGACCGGGAGTTTGAAGAGTGTTTAGCAATTGTTGCCGTAATTCTAAGCCAATAAAGTGTGTTCAGTCGGGTGGAAAAGGACGGCAAGGTAGTGGTATTTTTAGCGGTTCCTATCGTAATTCTAAGCCGAGGAAGTGTGCCTGTCTGGCGTGTGGAGAGGATGGCCAGGTTGTGGGGTTTTTAGCAGTTTCTACAGTAATTCTAAGCCGACAAAGTTTGTCTGTCAGTTGGTTACAGAGCTCCGAGTGAGCACGGGCTTTTATGACTGTCAATATAGCCAGCATCTAACATCAGCTACTCCGCTGAGCTGTGGAGTAATGTCTGGCTATGTGAGACTAGCATCTACAGTGGGTACGGAAAGTATTCAGACCCCTTTAAATTTTTCACTATTTGTTTCATTGCAGCCATTTTCTAAAATCAAAAAAGTTCATTTTATTTCTCATTAATGTACACTCAGCGCCCCATCTTGACAGAAAAAAACAGAAATGTAGAAATTTTTGCAAATTTATTAAAAAAGAAAAACTGAAATATCACATGGTCATAAGTATTCAGACCCTTTGCTCAGTATTGAGTAGAAGCACCCTTTTGAGCTAGTACAGCCATGAGTCTTCTTGGGAATGATGCAACAAGTTTTTCACACCTGGATTTGGGGATCCTCTGCCATTCTTCTTGCAGATCCTCTCCAGTTACGTCAGGTTGGATGGTGAACGTTGGTGGACAGCCATTTTCAGGTTCTCCAGAGATGCTCATTAGGGTTTAGGTCAGGGCTCTGGCTGGGCCAGTCAAGAATGGTCACAGAGTTGTTCCGAAGCCACTCCTTTGTTATTTTAGCTGTGTGCTTAGGGTCATTGTCTTGTTGGAAGGTGAACCTTCGGCCCAGTCTGAGGTCCTGAGCACTCTGGATGAGGTTTTCTTCCAGGATATCGCTGGACTTGGCCGCATTCATCTTTCCTTCAATTGCAACCAGTCGTCCTGTCCCTGCAGCTGAAAAACACCCCCATAGCATGATGCTGCCACCACCATGTTTCACTGTTGGGATTGTATTGGGCAGGTGATGAGCAGTGCCTGGTTTTCTCCACACATACCGCTTAGAATTAACGCCAAAATCTTGGTCTCATCAGACCAGAGAATCTTATTTCTCATAGTCTGGGAGTCCATGTGTTTTTTGGCAAACTCTACGCGGGCTTTCATATGTCTTGCACTGAGGAGAGGATTCCGTCGGGCCACTCTGCCATAAAGCCCCAACTGATGGAGGGCTGCAGTGATAGTTGACTTTGTGGAACTTTCTCCCATCTCCCTACTGCATCTCTGGAGCTCAGCCACAGTGATCTTTGGGTTCTTCTTTACCTCTCTCACCAAGGCTCTTCTCCCACGATTGCTCAGTTTGGCTGGACAGCCAGGTCTAGGAAGAGTTCTGGTCGCCCCAAACTTCTTCCATTTAAGGATTATGGAGGCCACTGTGCTCTTAGGAACCTTGAGTGCTGCAGAAATTCTTTTGTAACCTTGGCCAGATCTGTGCTTTGCCACAGTTCTGTCTCTGAGCTCTTTGGGCAGTTCCTTCGACCTCATGATTCTCATTTGCTCTGACATGCACTGTGAGCTGTAAGGTCTTATATAGACAGGTGTGTGCCTTTCCTAATCAAGTCCAATCAGTTTAATTAAACACAGCAGGACTCCAATGAAGGAGTAGAACCATCTCCAGGAGGATCAGAAGAAATGGACAGCATGTGAGTTAAATATGAGTGTCACAGCAAAGGGTCTGAATACTTATGACCATGTGATACCTCGGTTTTTCTTTTTTAATAAATTTGCAAAGATTTCTACATTTCTGTTTTTTTCTGTGAAGATGGGGTACTGAGTGTACATTAATGAGAAATAAAATGAACTTTTTTGATTTTAGCAAATGGCTGCAATGAAACAAAGAGTGAAAAATTTAAAGGGGTCTGAATACTTTCCATACCCACTGTAATTTTAGCTACTCCGCTGAGCTGTCGAGTAATGTCTGGCTATGTGAGACAAGTGTCTAGCGACATTGTTGTGGATGCTGTGGTCTCAGCCTGGCAACAAACGTGAACTTGGAGTCTGGGGAGGAGGGGGCGGGGGAGACGACTCTCTCCAGTAATTTGAATTTGTACTGCAGTAACTTTTTTAAACACTAGCTGTCAGTATTACATATTGCACCTTTAAACCCTGTTAGGGGTAGTCTCTCTACCTGTATATCTAAACCCTGTTAGGGTCAGGGTCTACCTGTATATCTAAACCCTGTTAGGGGTAGTCTTTCTACCTGTCTAAACCCTGTTAGGGTCAGGGTCTACCTGTATATCTAAACCCTGTTGGACTTACGGCTCCAGACATCCAGGTAGCGTAGTCGCTGCTGATGTACGTCGCCAGGTTAGCGATCTCGGCCGGTGTTCCGAGTCGGCCGGTCGGGATCCGATCGATCATCGCTTTCTCAAAGGCTCCGGTCGGGTCCAGACGGCTGAACGCTCCCTGAACACAACACACAATCAACCAATCACAGACAACCAATCAATCAACCAACCAATCACAGACAGCAGCTAGCACAACAGACAAGCAATCACAGACGCAGGTAAATCTGCAGACCCTTCATCAGATGTGTTGAGAGGGTCGGTACCTTGGTTCTGATTGGTCCAGGCTGGATGATGTTGAACCTGTGTCCGTAACGCCCCCACTCTGCAGCCAGAGACCTGGCACACACACACACAACACCCGTGTTACCATGGCAACCACACACCAGGGCCCCGAAGTAAGATACCGATGGTATGGTGCAAACACAAACATATTAAACATTAACATGAAATAAACAATAAATAAACATAACTGATCGGAGCTCAAAGGTTAAAGGTCAGACTGACTTGTAGAGCGCCTCGACTCCGGCCTTCGCCGACGCACTCGGCGCCACAAAACCAGAACCAGACTCAGCGTAGATGGTGGTGATGGCCAGGAAGGACGCACCTGAACAACAACAACGACGACAACATGAATATTAACTCTCAGAAAGACAAACTAACTCAAAGTCTCTAAGTATCGGACTCTGGTCCCTGAACTAAAAAGATTAAACTAATTATACTACAATTAAACTATTAAATTAATCTCCAGCTCTTCTGATAATTATTAATCAGTTTGAGACATTTCTTGATGATAAACCAGGTAAACTAGTGTGATGTCAGCTTGTTAAATATGAATATGTTCTGGTCTCTTCTCTCCTCTGGGACAGGACACTCAAGATCTTTGAGTTGTGGATAAAACATGTGATGACGTCATCTTGGGCTTTCTGGGGAACACTGATCCCCATTTTAGAGACAGAACGCATCCATTCATCCAGAAGATAATCTTTATAGTTAGCAGCCTTTCACATCAACCAATTAAAAAAAGAGTCCGTACGAAGATGTTGAACTGTAACTGTTCTGTTCTCTAGGTTTTGGGAGATGCCAGAATTTGAATATACTCTTGAAAAGTGTGGATTTAGGAACGTTAAAGGCCTGTACACAGCGGACTGTTGTTTTTATCACAAGTATTTTCACACAGAACGCGAATATTACGCTGAGATAAAGACAAATTTTTTCAGAAACGTTGATTTTTCTGTCTGTCTCTGGATCAGAACCTTTGTGTTTGGATCAGAACCTTTCTGTTTGTGGATCAGTCTCTTGCCCAGCTCCAGGGTGATGAAGGCCGTCCCGTTCAGGACAATGTCCGTGATGCTCTTCCAGCCATTTGGAGACAAACGTTCTGACGGACACACAAAGTTTCCCGCCGCGTTGTTGATGACCACCTAGACCAATCAAGACACAGCAGCAAAGGTTGTTGATGATCACCTAGACCAATCAATTAATTATTAAAAAAAACGCGAGGTAGGGCTCAGAGCAGAGGCAAAGCACAGCGCAGGAACGTTCTGGGTCCGGTTTCGCCTTGAAAGGTCGGCGACAACAAGGTAAAAGTTTAATTAATCTGAACTTTGAGGGCGGCGCTCGGCGGTGACTCTGAGCGGTGCGCAACTATATGCAACAATAGCTCTTCCTCCGTCTCCACCGCTCTCAGAGGACAACAGCGGCACGGCCCGTAGAGCTGGGCGATATGAAGAAAATCAAATTAATTATTTTTAATTAAAATTAAAAATATTTTTGACCAAATACCTCAATATTGTAGTGTTGACTATTGGTGCTTTCACAAAATATTTACACAATGAGATTTTTAATAAATCATCAGTTATGTTGATATAATGACTAAGTGGGTAAAGGTAAATAATAGAACAGCTAGAACAATCTGGTGAGTTCAGAAAATGACATCATGTAATGCAGCCTTTAAAAACACGTCATATCAGGCTATTACCATATCCAAAATTTAAGACGATTTCTAGCCTCATGTATCGATATAATATCGGTATACTGCCCAGCCCTATCGGCCGGCACAGAGTGGTTTCACCGCGGATCATGTGGAGGCGGGTCATGTGATGGGGAATGCATTAAGGAGCCAATGACGGAGCTCACAAGGAGAGGAAAACAAATGTGTCTCTCACATCAGGAAGTCCCGTCAGAGCTTCCATCTGGTCCACACAACGAGAAACAGCCGCAGGATCTTTGACATCACACTGGACTGCATGGACCTGAGACAGAAAGACAGGCAGAGAAAGACAGAGAGAGAGAGCGAGACAGACAGAGAGACAGACAGGCAGACAGACAAACAGAGAGAGAGACAGACGGACAGACAGACAGTAGTGATCTTATGTTATTTTATCTTTAGCGTGTAAAGGATCCTCATAAAATCTGACATCAGTTCATGTTTCATGAGTCTTCAGATACATCTCCACCGCTACGTTTCCCCCCTCTCATTCCCCCTGCTCTGGTGTTTCCCCCCTCTCAATCCCCCCTGCTCTGGTGTTTCCCCCCTCTCATTCCCCCTGCTCTGGTGTTTCCCCCCTCTCATTCCCCCTGCTCTGGTGTTTCCCCCCTCTCATTCCCCCTGCTCTGGTGTGTCCCCCTCTCATTCCCCCTGCACTGGTGTTTCCCCCCTCTCATTCCCCCTGCTGCATTTCCCCTCTCATTCCCCCTGCTCTGGCGTCCCTCTCATTCCCCCTGCTCTGATGTCCCCCCTCTCATTCCCCCTGCTCTGGTGTTCCCCCCTCTCATTCCCCCGGCTCTGGTGTTCCCCCCCTCTCATTCCCCCTGCTCTGGCGTCTGGTTGGGTCTGGTTGAGTCTGGTTTACTCTGGTTGGGTCTGGTTGGGTCTGGTTTAGTCTGGTTGGGTCTGGTTTAGTCTGGTTGGGTCTGGTTTAGTCTGGTTGGGTCTGGTTGGGTTTGTCACCTTGTTTCCCGTCTGGCTGCTGATCTCCTCTGCTGTTTTCTGCAGGACGTCCAACTTCCTGAACAATTAAATCCAAACACAGAAAATCTGATTGTATTTGGCGTTTTCTGTCCCGTATATTCGTCTGGATCAACTGTTACTGGATAGCTCCTCCCAGTGTCCCTTCCTTAGAGTTAACTTTATACTCATCATTAAACATTAACCAGAACCTCTGCGCAACGTTACATGCTGAAAATATCAGTTAACTTCATTAATATTGGATGAAGAGTTTTCTTTTGAACCAGTTCCTTCCTGAGACTATGGCGTCTGGAGCTCAGCACCTCCCAGGACTGTTGTGATTGGTTTAAAGAAATGTAAACAACCCAGAGAGTTTATTCTCCTATCCCAGAATGCATCTGTAGTGTAGAGCTGGACATGAGAGACTACATGTACAGTATATCTACTTATAGATATAAATAAATACAACTAATATAGTTCCGTTTCGGGCAGACTCAGGTTTAGGCTTGGGGGGAGGTGATGACCTCTGACCTGCTGGCGATGACACACTGCGCCCCCAGCTGGGACAGCGTGGCAGTCATGGCTCGGCCCAGGCCCGTCCCGCCCCCGGTGATGAATGCCACTCTGTTGTTGAAGCTTCCTGTTGGCAGCATGGCGCCTTCAGCCGGCGGGAAGAAGCCTGCCTGGGGGGGGCCAGAACCGGACTGCTGCAGAACCCCCGCGCCGTGGAACCACGACTGCAAATAGAACATTTAGTTAGATAAATATAATTCAGTTATTATAGTTTATTTCACCAGCAGCATAGTTTCTCATAGTCTGGTTTCATGGACGTGTTATTGATTGTATTTATTGGGTTTATCAAATGTTCATTGATCCGATTCATATTCGGTCTGTTGTTCTGCCTGTAGAGCAGATTTATTAATCTACATTAATCTATTTATTATCGAAGTCAAACAAACTAAATCTGTCTTTCAACAAATATTTTGGATATAAATCTCTTTTATAATGTTTTATGGAGCCTTTAGACAGAAATATATATATACACACACACACACACATATATATATATATATACACACATATACACATATATATATATATATATACATACATATACACACATACATATACATACACATACACATATGTATAGTATTTAGTCAGCCACCAATTGTGCAAGTTCTCCCACTTAAAAAGATGAGAGAGGCCTGTAATTTTCATCATAGGTACACTTCAACTACGAGAGACAAAATGAGAAAAAAACCCAGAAAAATCACATTGTAGGATTTTTTAATGAATTTATTTGCAAATTCCTCGGGAAAAATAAGTATTTGGTCACCTGCAAACAAGCAAGATTTCTGGCTCTTACAGACCTGTAACTTCTTCTTTAAGAGGCTCCTCTGTCCTCCACTCGTTACCTGTATTAATGGCACCTGTTTGAACTTATCAGTATAAAAGACACCTGTCCACAACCTCAAACAGTCACACTCCAAACTCCACTATGGCCAAGACCAAAGAGCTGGCAAAGGACACCAGAAACTAAATTGTAGACCTGCACCAGGCTGGGAAGACTGAATCTGCAATAGGTAAGCAGCTTGGTGTGACGAAATCAACTGTGGGAGCAATTATAAGAAAATGGAAGACATACGAGACCACTAATAATCTCCCTCGATCCGGGGCTCCACGCAAGATCTCACCCCGTGGGGGTCAAAATGATCACAAGAACGGTGAGCAAAAAATCCCAGAACCACACGGGGGGACCTAGTGAATGACCTGCAGAGAGCTGGGACCAAAGTAACAAAGGCTACCATCAGTAACACACTACGCCGCCAGGGACTCAAATCCTGCAGTGCCAGACGTGTCCCCCTGCTTAAGCCAGTACATGTCCAGGCCCGTCTGGAGTTTGCTAGAGAGCATTTGGATGATCCAGAAGAGGATTGGGAGAATGTCATATGGTCAGATGAAACCAAAAATAGAACTTTTTTGGTAAAAACTCAACTCGTCGTGTTTGGAGGGGAAAGAATGCTGAGTTGCATGCAAAGAACACCATACCTACTGTGAAGCATGGGAGTGGAAACATCATGCTTTGGGACTGTTTTTCTGCAAAGGGACCAGGACGACTGATCCGTGTAAAGGAAAGAATGAATGGGGCCATGTATCGTGAGATTTTGAGTGAAAACCTCCTTCCATCAGCAAGGGCATTGAAGATGAAACGTGGCTGGGTCTTTCAGCATGACAATGATCCCAAACACACCGCCCGGGCAACGAAGGAGTGGCTTCATAAGAAGCATTTCAAGGTCCTGGAGTGGCCTAGCCAGTCTCCAGATCTCAACCCCATAGAAAATCTTTGGAGGGAGTTGAAAGTCCATGTTGCCCAGCGACAGCCCCAAAACATCACTGCTCTAGAGTAGATCTGCATGGAGGAATGGGCCAAAATACCAGCAACAGTGTGTGAAAACCTTGTGTCTTCTACAGGCCTCTCTCATCTTTTTAAGTGGAGAACTTGCACAATTGGTGGCTGACTAAATACTTTTTTGCCCCACTGTATATATATTAGTGCTGTCAGTTAAACGTGTTATTAACGGCGTTAACGCAAACCCATTTTAACGGTGTCAATTTTTTTATCACGACAATAATGTTCTTTTTGGCCTAGCAAACTTTATAGTTTTTTTTCACATGCTGTTACAACAACTAGTAACGTTAGAAAAACTACACCACCACACCGGATCTAGCTAGACCGGAAACAACAACAGGCACGCTGCACACACTGGTTTGGGCTTGCGAGCAGGCCAAAGAGTAGTAGGCTAACGTTACGTTTTGAGTGGATGGCGAGCGTGAGACGCCGAAATGGATGCCAGTAAGATTCTGAATGGAAAGTTTACTTTAAAAAAGTTGCCAAATGGTTCCATTGACAAGACCAAAGTCTGTGTGTTTTGTCGCTGTGAACTGAGCTATCATCGCAGCTAGGGTTGGGCATCGAGAACCGATTCCTACTTGGAATCGTTTCAAAAATTATGATTCCAGTGGAATCGTTTCTTTATTGGAATAGTTTGGTATCGTTTGGAGGATTATGGTTTCAAATCTGATCATGGGTTCCAAATTTAACATGCACAACTTTTGGTTTCCGTAGTGGCCAGGCGCTTGTTGTGTTGCAGCCTTGGAGCACAGTAAGCAGCGCTCTAGTGTGGCTTTATTTTACGTTGAAAAAGCCTGGTAAAACTGCAACCCACCATTGAATCAAAATAAAACTTTCCTCTTATTTGTGAAATAAGCATGTGACCTGTTTCAATTCCACCCCTCAAAGAATCGGAATCGATAAGAACTGGAATCGAAAGGAAGAATCGGAATCAGAATTGTTAAAATCAAAACGATGCCCAACCCACAGCACGTCCAGTGATGGCCAAGCACACGGCTGATGGCCAAGCACACGGCTGATGGCCAAGCACACGGCTGATGCCAATTCTCCGCCCCCTCGTCAAAGCCGTTACATTGTGTGAGAGATTATTTGCTCCAAGTGAGAATGTTAGTGTGAAATTGAACACTACAGTATATGCCAATGTTTTCAATAAAAAAAAACATTTGCACAAAGCAAGCCGATCCACTTTTCCATGTTTTTAAGAGCATTAAAATGAGAAAAAAATAATTGGACAAAAACAAATCAAGGATTTAGAATAGATAAAAATGTGCGATTAATCGCAATTAAATATTTTTATCGTTTGACAGCACACACACATATACATATATATATATATATATATATATATATATATAAAAAATAAGAATAATAACCCTATGGATCAGAGAGAGAAACTCATCAATGAACTGATGGCTTCAACATCTGTCAGAAGATGCTGAGGATGTTTTATGAGTCTGTGGTGGCTGGTGCTCTCCTGTATGCTATTGCATGCTGGGACAGCAGGCTAGTGTCTGTACTGTATTCATGTCTGTACTGTATTCATGTCTGTGTATTTATATATGTACTGTATTCATGTCTGTACTGTATTTATGTCTGTGTATTTATATATGTACTGCATTTGTCTGTACTGTATATATCTGTACTGTATTCATGTCTGTACTGTATTCATGTCTGTACTGTATTCATGTATGCGTAATGTCTGTGTATTCATATCTGTACTGTATTTATGTCTGTACTGTATTTATGTCTGCACTGTATTTATGTCTGCACTGTATTTATAGCTGTACTGCATTCATAGCTGTGTATTTATGTCTGTACTGTATTTATGTCTGTACTGTATTCATATCTGTATTTATATCTGTACTGTATTTATGTCTGTATTTATATCTGTACTGTATTCATGTCTGTACTGTATTCATGTCTGTATTTATATCTGTGTATTTATGTCTGTACTGTATGTATGTCTGTGTATTTATATCTGTACTGTATGTATGCCTGTGTATGTATGTATGTCTGTACAGTATTTATATCTGCATTTATGTCTGTACTGCATTTATGTCTGTACTGCATGTATAGCTGTACTGCATTTATGTCTGTGTATTTATATCTGTACTGTATTTATGTCTGTACTGTATGTATAGCTGTACTGCATTTATGTCTGCACTGCATTCATAGCTGTACTGCATTTATAGCTGTACTGCATTCATAGCTGTACTGCATTCATAGCTGTACTGCATTCATAGCTGTGTATTTATGTCTGTGTATTTATGTCTGTACTGCATTTATGTCTGTACTGCATGTATAGCTGTACTGCATTTATGTCTGTACTCTATTCATGTCTGTACTCTATTCATGTCTGTACTCTATTCATGTCTGTACTCTATTTATGTCTGTATTTATATCTGTACTGTATTCATGTCTGTACTGTATTCATGTCTGTATTTATATCTGTGTATTTATGTCTGTACTGTATTCATGTCTGTACTGTATTCATATCTGTATTTATATCTGTACTGTATTTATATCTGTATTTATATCTGTACTGTATTTATATCTGTATTTATATCTGTACTGTATTCATATCTGTATTTATATCTGTACTGTATTTATATCTGTACTGTATTTATATCTGTACTGTATTTATATCTGTATTTATGTCTGTACTGTATTTATGTCTGTACTGTATTTATGTCTGTACTGTATTTATATTGTAATGGAAAAATTACATAGACCATGATTTTCTTAACAATGATTGTTCATCTATTGAGTAATTTTTAATTATAAGTAGATCCTTAAATATGCCTCTGAAACATGTGTCTCCTAAAGATATTTCCTGACAAACAGTCCTCCAGTGTTGAAGACAGCTGAAAATGTTATGACCCTTTAATTCTCCACTATAAGCAAATGGCAACAAAACACAGGCGCCTCCAGAGATATGCAAAGGTCAGTTTGCCCGAACTTAAGGTTGGAGTCTGAACCAATCTGTAGACGAGATAAATTATTGAAGGACTTCTTACGCACTAGACAGATGTACAGGAACAGCTTCAGACAGCAGTGTTCAAGATTAGAATGTCTTCCAAACATGGTCGTGTTTCGGCTGGGAAAATGGTTCATAAGGAGCTGGCATATGTTACGCGAGACACAGAACTGTTGTCACTTTGTAACTCTGTTCATTGTGAATTGCTGTTCTTGTCATTGTTTGGTTGTTCTCTCGAGAAAATAATTAAACCCTTCCACCGAATACCTAAACTTTTAATCCAGTTTGCAGCCTGTCTTTATTTTGTTACAACAAGGTCTCTTCTTCACCCAAATTCCTCCTCGCTGAACAGAAACTTCCACCACAATATCTGTACTGTATTTATGTCTGTACTGTATTTATGTCTGTACTGCTGTATTTATGTCTGTACTACTGTATTTATGTCTGTACTACTGTATTTGTCTGTACTACTGTATTTATATCTGTATTTATGTCTGTACTGTATTCATATCTGTATTTATATCTGTACTGTATTTATATCTGTATTTATGTCTGTACTGTATTCATATCTGTATTTATATCTGTACTGTATTTATGTTGACACTAAACTACAACAGAATTTGAACAATCCAGTTGAAACTCTCTTTTTAACCAAATCTTATTGTAAACTACTCTCTTGTACTTCTACTTCATGTTTGTATTGATGTCTTACGGCAGCTATGTCACTCTTATTCTTACTGAAACTAAAGAGATCAATAAAGTTTTCTGATTCTGAATGGACGTGTACTTGGAGCTGCTGTGCTGAGGAACTGCGTGAAAGGTTAAAGACATTAAGAGGTCATTGATTTCAGTTTCTGGGATTTGAACTGCGTTCAAACAATATGTTAGGATTTAACCTTTACTATCAACAAACTCATTATTATTATTATTATTATCATCATCGACATCATTATCCTCTCTGACGTCACAGTTCTAAAGGTTATAAAGACTGTATAGAGTATAGTAGTAGTAGCAGTAGTATTGTGTAGTAAAAGTGTTTTCTCACCCTCATTACTGAAGTCTTCACTGATCTGTATTGTGTAGTAGTAGTATTGGTAGTAGTAGTAGTAGTAATAGCAGTAGTAGTAGTAGTATTGGTGGTAGTAGTAGTAGTAGTAGTAGTAGTAGTAGTAGTATTGTGTAGTAAAAGTGTTTTCTCACCCTGTTTACTGAAGTCTTCACTGATCTGTATTGTGTAGTAGTAGTAGTATTGGTAGTAGTAGTAGTAGTAGTATTGGTGGTAGTAGTAGTAGTAGTATTGGTAGTAGTAGTAGTTGTAGTAGTAGTAGCAGTAGTAATATTTAGTGTGTAGTAAAAGTGTTTTCTCACCCTGTTTACTGAAGTCTTCACTGATCTGTATTGTGTAGTAGTAGTATTGGTGGTGGTAGTAGTAGTAGTAGTAGTATTGGTAGTAGTAGTAGTAGTATTGTGTAGTAAAAGTGTTTTCTCACCCTGTTTACTGAAGTCTTCACTGATCTGTATTGTGTAGTAGTAGTATTGGTAGTAGTAGTAGTATTGGTAGTAGTTGTAGTAGTATTGTGTAGTAAAAGTGTTTTCTCACCCTGTTTACTGAAGTCTTCACCAGGGACACAACTACCCAGTGTCAGAGGTGTATGTGGCAACAATTTTGGATACTGTAGGCCTAGCATTATTATAAATAATTATGATAGAGAGATATATATATATATATTTGTAAATATATATAAATAAATATGTGGATTTGCGTTCTGATTTGTTTACTACGTCCCCGCTGTCAGACATAGGCTAATTGTTATATTTCCCACATTTGCTGGGTTTTGATACAGAAATGCATTTTTCATTTGCAATGGCAAGATTAGCCTAATAGCATATAACAAAACATGTTAAATTATTTGGATTTGGCATTAGAAGTAACCAGACTTCATCTGTAAGCAACACTAACGTTAAAGTGAAAAATGAAACGAATGTGAGCAGGACTCGGAGCTTGAACTGGACATTTAGTTTTGTGTGGTCTGTCCATGCGTTCATGGACATCGGAAAAACGTTTTTCGGAGTGAAAACGTCATCATTCACGTCCCTTCCTGTGGGAATCAGAGGTGGGAAACTCGGACCAGATTTTGCTAACCGAGTTTCCCAGTTGGTGACGCGTTGACGACAACTGACGTTTGATGGAGGCGACTTTGGGTCACTGAACATATTTCAATGACAATAAACTTATTTATTGTGGACAAAGGGTTAGTGCTGTTTGGATGCTCGCATAAGAAAACAGCAGCAAATTATTGTGGCCTCCATGTTTTCACCACCTGATGCTCTCGGCTACGGCCAACAGTTGGTGGCAGTCATGCAACAAGTTGTTATGCCAAACGCCAATATCACAGAAGAAGAAGAACACGAATCCCGACCATCCTAACCATGTGAACGCTGGTAGTCGGAAACACAATGTAATCACGGGGGCGGTCACTGAGGTGGCATGAACGCGCCATCAAGTGGGCCCCCCTACACTTCCACTTAATGTTAGCCCTACCTGTTGCCTCCCCGTCTTTCCTGATCCACCATTCTCACACCTGAATGAAATGAACTCACTGGTAGATATAGCAGCCTAAACTCAGTTCTTAAATCAGCCTAGTGATGACATCAGATAAGACAACTATTATACAGTAAGGTTGTGCTGCTGTTGAAATATGGAGAGCCACTTAGCACAGACCTTTAAATAGAGAGATGTGACCCTGTAATGACAGCTTCCATGTCACCCAACAGATGTAACTATAGCCTGTATATGTCTGACAGCACAGCTAACAGCTAACAGTAAAATCTATTAATGATTCCATGGTAAACCAGAGTTATTGCATAAGTTATGTTTTCCAGCTTCTTGTCATTAATTGTGCATTTGACCTTAATAAAATTGAGATATGTCATGCATGAGATTGGTACCATAAGGTTTAACCAAAATCTAAATGGAGCTATCAGCAACATTGGCTAGCATTAAGTTAGCAAACACTAGCTAGTCTGAGAACAGTCTGTTAACATGAATATTTGCAAGCCTCCAAGTTTGGTAGCAAATATATGCATGGTTCCATGGTAAAACAGAATTATAGCATTAGTTATGTTTTCCAGATTATTGTCATTTATGGTACATGCTATATATATATTTATCAGTTTTCAGCTCAGCAACCTCGGTTTTGCATATTGTAAGCTAGCCGTAAACCCCCATTTGGCTGCTACGTTCCCAGTGTTAGCAAACGCTAGCTAGTCTGTTAACATGAATATTTGCAGCCTCCAAGCCCAGACGTCCCACTTTAATCCTACCTGCAGCCTCTCACCATCCACTTATTTAACTGCTGTCACATCCCTTAACATGTCATCTCCTTTTCCCTCTTTCTTTTTCTATTTTAGCCCCGACAACTCACTACTCCTACGCACCTGCTCACTCGGCGCTCACGGCGCCCACCCGCTCCCCCCTCCCTCTTCTATGTCAACATTCTATGTCAACATTCTATGTCAACATTCTATGTCAACATTCTATCCTATCCTACTCTATCCTGTTAGTCCTCTCAAATGTTATATAATAACATTGAGGAAATGCAGAAATGATTTAGAAATCTTTTTTTTTTTTTTACCATCGCTTTGGTGCCCCCCATGGTGCTGCGCCCCTATGCGCTGCATCTTGCGCATACCCACTTTTTGCACCACTGGTCTTCACTGATCTGTATTGTGTAGTAGTAGTAGTAGTAGTAGTAGTAGTAGTAGTAGTAATATTAGTAGTAGTATTAGTAGAAGTAGTATTGTGTAGTCTCAACCTGTTTACTGAAGTCTTCACTGATCTGTATTGTGTAGTAGTAGCAGTAGTAGTAGTAGTATTTAGTGTGTAGTAAAAGTGTTTTCTCACCCTGTTTACTGAAGTCTTCACTGATCTGTATTGTGTAGTAGTAGTAGCAGTATTTAGTGTGTAGTGAAAGTGTTTTCTCACCCTGTTTACTGAAGTCTTCACTGATCTGTATTGTGTAGTAGTAGTATTTAGTGTGTAGTAAAAGTGTTTTCTCACCCTGTTTACTGAAGTCTTCACTGATCTGTATTGTGTAGTAGTAGTATTTAGTGTGTAGTAAAAGTGTTTTCTCACCCTGTTTACTGAAATCTTCACTGATCTGTATTGTGTAGTAGTAGTAGTAGTAGTAGTAGCAGCAGTAGTAGTATTTAGTGTGTAGTAAAAGTGTTTTCTCACCCTGTTTACTGAAGTCTTCACTGATCTCAGAACTTTCCTCCCGAACACGGCGGCCGCCATCTTGTCTGACAGCTGACGACCTCTGACCGGATTATACCAACTGGAGAGAGGGGGGGGGGGGCAGGAACCTAGTTCAGTCCAGAACGTGACGATGGTCGCGTGTTACCGTAATGTCTGTAAACTCTCCGGATGATGAACAAACAAACAAACTTTAAACTTCACCTGATCGATAATAATCCGTTTATTATAATAATAATATATTATATATAATATATAGTGGTACCCTGCTGTGGTTAGGGTTAATATCCTGTTGACTGGACTCTTATTGTGAAGTGTTTCCTGTTTGTTCTGATAGTTACGGTACCGGCCGATGTGGTCCGACAGTCAGGAAGCAGGGATAGGCCTACTTCATATTATACTACATACATATATATACACAATATATATATCACTCAGGAGCTCCGCAGCGAACCGAAGGGTCTGCTTATACTTCATATTATACTACATACTATATATATATACACACGCACACACAGTCCGGAACAGAGGACTGATGGAGGATCCAGCAGCTGAACCCAAACTGGTTCTGGTGTTCAGCGGGAAACGGAAGTCCGGGAAGGATTACGTGACGGACCTGATTCACAGCCGGTAAGTTAGATCAGAAGATGGTTTATTAGTGTTTAATATTTAGATAACTGTAGTTAACTAGTCGAACTAATCTAAGTAGTCTATCAGCTGTTAACTAGTTTAACTAATATAACTAATCTAACTAAAGATGAACTAAAACTGTAAACTAATAATCAGCTGATCATCACAGAGTTAATAACGGTTATTGATCAGATATATTAAATATATTCACTAGAGGTCCAGGTGTCTCTCAGCCAATCACTGCCCGTTTCTTCTTCTTCTGTAGTTTGGGACCAGATGTTTGCTGCGTCCTCCGTCTGTCTGGACCTCTCAAACAGCAGTACGCTCAGGTGAGAACACGCACACCTGGAACCCACCTTTACCAGAACTGCTGAGTCATGGTGTCTCTGTTTCTGCTGAGTCATGGTGTCTCTGTGTTTTTGCTGAGTCATGCCGTCTCTGTGTTTGGGCCTGTAGGAGCAGGGTCTGGACCTGGACCAGCTGCTGGGACCTGGTCTCTATAAGGAGCAGTTTCGGGCCGATATGATTCTTTGGGGAGAAACTCGCCGACGCCACGACCCCGGATTCTTCTGTCGCCTAGCAACCAGAGGAGCACGGCAACCTGTCTGGGTACGTGATGTCACCGCCTCTCTGCTCTCTGATTGGTCAGGTGGTGAGTGATGCTCACCGGCTGTCTGATTGCTCTCTGCTCTCTGATTGGTCAGGTGGTGAGTGATGCTCGCCGGCTGTCTGACCTGCGATGGTTCTTCTCCGAGTTTCCTCGACAGACTCGAAGTGTTCGAGTTGAAAGTTCAGAAACCACTCGGACACAGAGGGGGTGGAGCTTCACCGCAGGTAACACACCTGTCTGTCTCTCTGACCTGTCCCTTTAACTGTCCCTCTACCTGTCTCTCTCTCTGACCTGTCCCTTTAACTGTCCCTCTACCTGTCTGTCTGTCAGGTGTGGATGATGCGGAGTCTGAGTGCGGTCTGGACAGCGGGGTGGAGTTTGATTGGATCATCACCAACGAGGCCGACGCCCCTTCACTAGAAGAGCAGCTGCAGCCAATCCTGAAGCTTGCAGAGGAAGCATCATCATCATCATCATAACTCACGTTTGCAGAGGAAGTAGCAGCATCATAACTCACGTTTGCATATTTTTATAACAGAAGCTTGTCTGAATAAAGCCAGCGAGTCAGTTTGGATCTATAAACCAGTGACGGTGCTTTATTTTATAAAATCCTTTGTGTCATGATTTATTACAATGAGCTGTGACATCAGCACAGTGATGACATCATCACCGGCTTCCAGGTAAAAACATCTCTAAACTTTATTTGTTCACGTCATCAGGACAAAGGTCCGCAGCTTCCGATTGGCCCCTGGACTACCACACGGCAGTGGAATGCCTCGCTGTGATTGGCTACCTCAAAACACGCCCCCAAAAATAATAAATCATTCATTAATGTGGCGATGAAAACAAAGAAACGACAAACCGTCAAGACAAACAGAGTTAGTCATTTATAATTAGTTCTTAACTTCAACCTGGACTCTGAAAATCAATCTGTCCACTAAAAGTTCTGTTGTTGCTGCTGACAGACTCAGATTATTATTCTAAGAGTCTGACAACATTATGGGATGGATCCCTACAGAGATAGACCTTTTAGTTAAAGAGTAAGATCCTTTTAGTTTAACATGAAACAGCCCCGAAATCACCATCACCAAACTACACCAGACTCCATGTAAATAATCAGGACTTTTATCATCGTAAAACACACTTCATTCAAAGTGGACAGAAACTAAATCAAACTATCAAAAGCCGTCTTGATTCATCTTTCCACTGTTCCAACAATCACCACTCTGGTTTGGTTGAAATAAACCCTTAATTCACCCATTTACATGTGGAAATATGCTGGCTCTATACACGCTAAAAGTCCTGATTATTTACATGGAGTCTGGTGGGGTATTTATGACATTAAAAGGTGTACGTTAATGGACAGAAACATGGTAAATAGGGTCCAGGTTGTTACCTTTAAATGAAGGAATGGCTGTAAGTTAGGGTTAAACTCCCTTATAGACACAAACTATCTGGCAGCTCCTCGTCTGGCCTCATCACGTAATACTGAGGGGGAGTTGGCACTGACGGGGGGGTAAAGCAACGCTTCAAATGAGTGTAAAGGATCAGATCAGGAATGTGTTTTGGGGGGCGTGCGTTTATTTTACCTCAGAAGTCAGGGGGTCGTGGCTAGAAGCTAATTTTTTATATATATATATATATATATATATATCTCAACTAACTCTTCCACCCAGGAGACTGGTGTTTGTTCCTCGGGATGAGACTGATCTCATGAGGTGGCGTATGTATGACACGCCAACTCGTACCCCATAACTGGCGTGTTATCAAGACCTGCGTAGGGAGGGTGGTCGGGGGGGGGGACGGGTCAAACAACCCAGGAGACCGGGGGTCGGGTCCCGCACGTCACGTTTCCTGAACCCAACCGTGGCTTTCTCCCCGTGATAACACGGTAAGTGGCGTGTATGTGTACGCCCGCTGTATACAGTGTAGACATCCACGTGGACAGCTGAAAAAGCGTCCAGATAACACGCCACTTGGCTTAAGGAAGGTGGCGTGTATGTTTACGCGACGTCATGTTGCTTCTAGCCGTTAGCGATAACAGAGCTACACGTCCACAGAGACAAGCTGTGTGTGATCGGGGGGCGTCTCTGACTTCTGAGTGCAAAGGGAACGCAGTATATCTACCAGGAGAGGGGGGGGGCGGGTCTAACAGGAGAGAGGGGGAGGGGGGTGTGTCTAACAGGAGTTAAGCTCTTCCATGGTCTGATTCAGCGTCGCCTGCAGCTCCATGTTGGCGTTTCTGGCTGAAGTCAAAGCATCTGAAACAAAGAATTATTATTCATTATTCTAATGTTATGATTATTAATAAAGTCCCACTAGTCATATGACCAATACTTAGTTTAACATTGTTCACCCAAATAAGTCTAATGAAATTCTGAAAACGTGTCTGGAAGCAGAAGAGCAGGGGGAATGAGAGGGGGGGGGGTGAAGATGTAGAGAACAGGTTCCAACTTCGTTAAAAGAAACTACGATTGTTTTTTAATTGAAATCGTTCTGATCATCAGTTCCCGTTTTAACAGACCTAACGGTTTCCGTAGCGACCGCAGTACTTCCAGGAGCTCGTTGTGTTGAATCAGAAGAACCGAAATCATTAAAATCACGATGGCCAACCCAACACTAGCATCAGCCACTAGGAGACGTTTCAGAATGCTAACTGCAGTTAGCATCTTTACTGTTGTTGGTTAGCTTGTTAGCTGCTAACCATGACGGTGCTTTTCTCACTGGTTGAAACTCACCTTCCAGGCCGTCGATGGTTTTCTCCAGTTTGGCCACTGAACGCTCCGCAGCCTCGGCTCTGCTCTCAGCCTGAAAACAGGAAGTCAGCAGTCACACCCAGCAAGTCAGCAGTCACACACAGGAAGTCAGCAGGTAAAGAGGAAGTGTTACCTCCTTGAGTTTGCGGCTCAGGTTCTTGATCTCCTCTTCGTACCGGTCCTCCTTCAGAGAGTACTGAGAGAGTGAGAGACACAATCACTGACACACAGCCAATAGCCAATCACAGATCAGAACACACAGCCAACAGCCAATCACGGATCGGAACACACAGACTCCTAAAGCCTTCCAGACAATAGAGGACTCTGACACCATCTTACCTCCATCGTTATCTGATACAGGACCAGACCTACATCTGGGTCTATACAGGACTACATCTACATCAGGGTCTATACAGGACTAGACCTACATCTGGGTCTCACTATACAGGACTAGACCTACATCTGGGTCTCACTATACAGGACTAGACCTACATCTGGGTCTCACTATACAGGACTAGACCTACATCTGGGTCTCACTATACAGGACTAGACCTACACCTGGGTCTCACTATACAGGACTACACCTACACCTGGGTCTCACTATACAGGACTACACCTACACCTGGGTCTCACTATACAGGACTAGACCTACATCTGGTTCCACTATACAGGACTAGACCTACATCTGGTCTATACAGGACTAGACCTACATCTGGTCTATACAGGACTAGACCTGTGAGGAAATGCCGATAAACCCGAGCAGGTTTCTCTCCCATCCAGGAATGCTGAGTGGACTAACCAGACCTTCCTCCTAGAGCTGAACGATTCCTTTCATTTACAATAATATCGCGATATGTTAAAACGCGATTTCCTAATCGCCAAGGCTGCGATTTGGTCACGTGACTCGCTAGAGCAAATCAGTCTGCACCCGCAGAGAAAGCATCAACTTAGCACGCTACGCCGTACCGTGAGCAGACTTCAGTCATTCAAACAACTCTGAGTTGTAGTTTAAAACTTTTACAGCCATTTTAATAAAATGAAGGGTTTATTCGGGCTGGAGTCCATACCTGCAGTTAATGGATACAGGCACGCAGAACTGGAGGCTCGGTTAGCAACCATTAGCTCTGATTAGCGGTAAGCTCCAGTTAGCTAGCTCCGTTATAAAGCTATGGAGTGGAGGAGACTGAAGGAGAGGGGTAACAACCAGACTGATAAATGAGGTTCGGGGAGCTTTCACAGCAGCGTGGCTGCGTTGTTTCAACGGTTACATTAGTACAGTTAATCCCACGGCAAGACCAGCAGCAGCAGCATGCTACTGCTAACGTAACGATAGCCTCTCTGTCTCCGAGTGCAACGTTGACGCCGTCATGCACGCTGTCTAGTAAAGTTCAAAAACAGTGTTTAAAAAGTGCAATCGACATGTTTACTACAGTAAATAATAATTAAATAATCTAAATACTACTAAGTGTGGTAAACATATTTGTTTTTATATTTCTGCAACCTGCCCTTCAGTTAGTGTGATAGTTTCTGCCTTTCATATGAATGTTTCCTCCAGGCGGTCAGTGCTCAGTGAACTGCTGGGACTGAAGGAGTTAGATAAAAGATGTCATTCATATCATGTCATCATCACATCCAGGCCTGGCCTCCAGGAAACAACAGCTAGTTTAATATCTAATCTTTGTTGAAGAATACAGAAGACAGAGCTTAAAAAATTATCGCATATTAAAATCGCAAAATTGGTGAAAAAAAAAAAAAAAACTAAATCGCAATTAGATTCTTCGTTCAGCCCTCCTTCCTCCACCAGGTGTGTCCAGACCTTCCTCCAGAGCTGTGGAGGAAGGTCTGGACATGTGAGACTACCTGCTGGTAAAACGGTAGAAACTTTCCGTGTTTAGCATTTAGCGCGGCGCCATAGCACCCATTGGTTGTTGATGTTCACATGATTTAACTTCACTACCTAGACCTCAAACTTAGGATAATATCAAACGATGGAGACCCGACTCTAGCAAGACTCAGGATTTTATTCCTAGATTATTGGGCATTAGTCTGGGACAGAGGACTCACTTGATTGAGGCATTTGATGGAAGGTCGGCATTAGGGTCAGTCAGAATATTACCCTTTCAGAATAAGAGCATAAACCTGAACATTGTGATGACAGTGTGACAGAGTGCTCCTCCTCCTACCTTCTCCGTCTGCGCCTGCAGAGACTTTGAACCAGTGAAGACCGTTTTCAGCTCCTCCTCCAACTGCCGGCTCTTACTGCAGGTCAGAGGTCACAGAGGGGTCAGACAGGTCAGTCGGGTGTCTCTGACGCCACGGAGACACCAGCCGCGAAGCAGAGACACTTACATTTAATTATCTAATCTGTCTGTTCACACCGGCCGCCATCAGGAGCTCTGCGGCGATCGGTTCGGTTTCTGCCCCGAACGAATGTGTCAATGCCAGCAGGAAAACAAGTAACTATCAGGAAACAAGTGATTCAGTGGCTGGTGTTCCAAAACGCAGTGAAAACTGGCAGAAAACTGGGGATTCAGCTTCACCAAATTGAAGACTGAAGACTTTTTTTGGTACAAACATTTACCGCCATGTGGCCAATAGCAGAGATTTACTGTCCAAACGGAACATTTTCCCACATCTGGTAATGAGCAGGATGGCTGTGTGAACAGGCAGGAGAAGATCTGGCATCAGTGTGTCTCTGGGGGTCAGTGTGTCCCTGGGGGTCAGTGTCGCTTGGCAGCAGTGTGTCAGTGTGGTGAGTTTGGTTAAAGCCATGCAGAGAGCGGCGGCAGGAAGAGGAGCTGAAGCTTAAGGTCAGAGGTCAGGAGGAGGCGCTGCTCTGATTGGGCAACAGGTCAGGTGACACTCAGTACCTTGTCCTCAGACGCCTGCAGGCTCTTCAATGACTGGTCGAAACTCCTCAGCTGCTCTTCCAACCTCCGGACCTTACTGTTAGACATGCAGCAGCGGCATGTTTCCATGGAAACAGACAGGAAGAAATTAGAGTGCTGTTAGCGAAGCAAAGACCTCAGACTGTAAAATAACAGACTAAGTGTAAAGCTGAAGCTCCTTAAAGCTGCATTCTGTCTAACGTCCAGCAGGGGGCAGCTCCACTGAAAGAAAGCTGTTGTCAAATCATCTGTCTCTCACTCTACCCGTCTGTCTCCCAGCGGTATCAGAGCAGCTTCATGCAGTAAGCAGCGGTTAGTGTGTGTCTGCGTGTCTGTGTGCGTGCATGCGCGTTTGTTTGTGTGCGTGCGTCTGAGTGCGTGTGCGTTATTGACCTCTCTCCCTGCTCGGCTCGGTCTTCGGCTCGTTCCAGTTCTGCTTCCACCATCATCAGTTTACGAGCCACCTGTCAATCAAACACACCTGATGTCACAGATCTTTTTAGTTTATTTGGAACATTTAAAACTCCTTGTTTTATACTTTAGTATCTCTTAAAGTATGTATGCATGTATAAATATAAAGTATAAATATATAAAGAGTGAACCTCTTCGTATTTGCGGTCGGCCTCCTCAGCGATCAGTTTGGCTTCTCTGAGCTGAATCTCCTGCTGCTCCATCCGGTCCTCGTCTTTCAGAGCTCGGTTCTCTATCACCTTCATCCCTCTGGGGGGAGAGGGAGGGAGAGAGAAGTTCTTGAGTTATTGATTATTGCTGCTAGGTCTCTGGTGAGTTAATCTTGGGTTATTGATTATTGCTGCTAGGTCTCTGGTGAGTTAATCTTGGGTTATTGATTATTGCTGCTAGGTCTCTGGTGAGTTACCTCTCGCTCTCATCAGCAGACTTCTCCACCTCGTCCAGTTTGTGCAGCGTGGTGGTCAGTCTCTCCTGGACTCGCTCCAGATTATCCTCGCTGAGCTGCAGACGCCGACCCAGAGCTGTCACCTCCCCCTCAGCCTGCAAGACATACCGCAGGGCAGAGAGTCAGCCTCTCAGACACACAGCAGGGCAGAGAGAGCCCAGCAGTCAGCCCTCAGGTAAGGGAGTGTGCAAAGATTCTCCCCAACTAGCATGCTAACACATGCTACTATCAAAGATCCTCTCTTTACAAGACAGACAGACACACACCCCTGACCCAAGCTGACAGACCCCCCCACCCCCTCTGGGGTTAGAGAGGGGGTGTCTGTGTGTGTGTATATGCACCTCCTCCCTTTGTGTGTATGCAGTATATATGTGTATAAGTACCTCCTCCCTGCTCCTTTTCTCCACCTCCTTCTGCAGTCTGGCTGCTCCTCCCTTTGTGTGTATACAGTATATATGTGTATAAGTACCTCCTCCCTGCTCCTCTTCTCCACCTCCTTCTGCAGTCTGGCTGCTCCTCCCTTTGTGTGTATGCAGTATATGTGTGTATAAGTACCTCCTCCCTGCTCCTCTTCTCCACCTCCTTCTGCAGTCTGGCTGCTCCTCCCTTTGTGTGTATGCAGTATATGTGTGTATAAGTACCTCCTCCCTGCTCCTCTTCTCCACCTCCTTCTGCAGTCTGGCTGCTCCTCCCTTTGTGTGTATACAGTATATGTGTGTATAAGTACCTCCTCCCTGCTCCTCTTCTCCTTCTCCACCTCCTTCTGCAGTCTGGCTGCTCGGTCCTCTGCCTCCTCCGCCTGCTCCTGCAGAACTTTGATCTTCTTCTTCACGGCATCAATGCTGTTCAGTCCTCCACTCATCTTCTTCTCTATCTGCTAGGAGATATTATGGGATGGATAGTTCAGAGCGTTATCTCTGTATACATGGTAACGTTGTGTTGCAGTATAAACTGAAACTGTGTCAGAGTTTATATTATATTTATATATAAAGTACACACAAACAGTCATGACAACGAGTTAGGGAGATTATTTCTTTGTTCTAACAATGATTCTATATATTATTATATAATAATATCATTATTAATATCATTATTATTATACTGTTGGAGAGTCTGATTATTATTATTACTTTGGAGAGTATTATTATTATTATTATTATTATTATTATGTTGGCGAGTCTGATTATTATTATTATAATTATTATTCCGTTGGAGAGTCTGATTATTATTATTATTATTATTATGTTGGCGAGTCTGATTATTATTATTATTATTATTATTATTATTATTATGTTGGCGAGGCTGATTATTATTATTATTATTATTATGTTGGCGAGTCTGATTATTATTATTATACCGTTGGATTATTATTATTATTCCGTTGGAGAGTCTGATTATTATTATTATTATTATTCTTATTATTATTATTATTATTATTATTCCGTTGGAGAGTCTGATTATCATTATTATTCCGTTGGAGAGTCTGATTATCATTATTATACCGTTGGAGAGTCTGATTATTATTATTATTATCATCATCATCATTATTATTATTCCGTTGGAGAGTCTGATTATTATTA
>NW_027595520.1:0-37500 GCF_031162955.1 Sander vitreus | reverse complement strand
GAACTGGGTGATAATTTATACTTTATTAATAGCCAAAACAGACCGGGTCAATTTTGACCCGGGAGGACAACAAGTGTGATTATTGGCTGCCATTAAAAAAATGAAATGGTTTCAAAACAGTATCGTGACTAAACTTGGACTTATACCAGTCTGTGATAACCATCAACATATGTTCCCGTTGATCTCAACTCAACTATTAGTCAAAATAATTCATAATTTCAGCTTTTTTTAACTCAGAAATTAGGTATAATTTTATATAAATGCGTTTTTTTGACCATATATTAGAAAAATAAGTGTAAAACTAATAAGTTGGAAAGAAGTTGGCTAAGAAGATGTAACACAGAATTGGGTGATAATTTAAACTTCATGCTTTATAAACTGGCCAAACAGACAACAAGTGCATGGTCGACGGGAGGAAAACACAAGGGTTAAGTTTTTCTGTAAATCAAAACGGTGGGTCCAAACGGCAAACATATTATCATCACACGAAAGATAACGGTCTGGCAAACGCATTGATGTGGTTTTATGTTTGTGGTGTCAAATATATGTGACACAGAGCAGGTAACAAACAGGGAACATCTGCGTCCTTCCAGATATTTTTTTTCGTTGTTTCTATCAGCAGTTGGTATGAACAGAGCCAAAAGTTTAGGTCCGCTGGATTCCATAGTTACATGTCTGAGACCGGCACAACATTTCCTACATGTTGACCAACCATGATGTATGAAGAGGGAAAACTGTAGAGGAGAGACATTAGTTTGGAGAGATTTCAGAGGATGGTACTGCAGCTCCCCCCTCTGTCCTCCCCTCTAACTATGAAGATTCCTGCCCCATACACACACACTGGAACATCTAACACGGTCTGAAACTGGACGATACGTAAACTGTGATTGGGTAGAAACCGTGCTGGATATCAGAACGCCCATTCAGCCCAATAAAGGCCCAAGTCTTGTCTTTGGTTTAAACCTTTAATTATGTTTCTACATTAAAGTCTGGCGATACAGCACGGCCCCAAAGAGGGGTTGTTTAGAGCGATGTTAAGCGATTTCACGAAGATTTCCCATTCAATACAATGGGACAATTTTGCACCATTTTTTTGCCGATTTCGTGAAAACCGTGCGGCAAATCTCTTAGAAAAGTCATAGCACGCCATTCCTGATCATTACACACGTTTTGATGTATTTTGTGTGCACGTGTTGGCAACGCTCTGTGACTAGAAGCGGGACAAAAAAGAGGCGGAATAATAATAAGTATGGGCAATAATAGTCATTCTGCTGATTGCTGATATTGCAGCACATCTGGCTGCAATAATCAGGCTGAATAAGAGAATAAATAAACCCTGAAGGATGCTGGGAGATTAAAATGATTTAGTGAAGAAATAAAAACCCAAACAGCAACATCTGTTCCAGCTGATTAGATTTATAACGAGACACAAAAACAATAAACTTACAACGAGAATCATTTACAGTTTCTGATCAAATCTTTATACAGACACAACTTCAGTTCACCGTCTTCTAAACTAGGTTACGATACGACCCTGCTGACTCTGGATCAGTTTAGAGTCTGGAACATCTGGAACATCTGGAACCATCTGGAAACATCTGGGTCATCATGAGTCATCATGTTAAACTTTCTCTTCACGTCGACTAATACTACGACAACACTTCTGTTGTTCCTTTCTACACGTTTTCAGATGTTTCACATCGTTGGTTCCAGATGTTAAACTTTCAGGTTCCAGATGTTAAACATTAAAGGTGCAGTAGGTACGCCTTATAAACTAACTTTCTGTCATATTAGCTGAAACTGACCCTATGTTCCAGTAGAACTACATGAAGCAGGTCATTAAAAATAAGTCCAGCTCCTCTGGCTCCACCTACAGCCTGGAGAGAGATTTACAAAAATCCAACACTCCTTGTTCAGATGAACCAATCAGGGCCAGGGGGAGTGTCTAACTGTTCACATGCACCAATCAGGGCCAGGGGGGGGTGTCTAACTGTTCCGATGAACCAATCAGGGCCAGGGGGAGTGTCTAACTGTTCAGATGCACCAATCAGGGCCAGGAGGGGTGTCTAACTGCGTGTCAATCACTGCTCATGCACACGCATTCATTCTCCCTTGTGGGGGGAGGGGCTTAGGAGACCGTTTTGGCCTTTAGCAGAAAGGGGGGAGGGACTGAGAAGTTGTTGATGTTCACAATCCTACCTACGGCACCTTTAAGGTTCCAGATGTTTGACGTCCCCTAACCCTGAACCAGCCGTGGGTCGAAGGACCACATGATATAACAACTTTTAACTTGATTCCAGATGTTGGACTTTAAGGTTCAAGCTGTTCCAGATGTTTAACGTCCCCAGGGTGGAAGGACCACATGATATAAAAACAGCTGATCCCGTTTCAGGATCGTAGTAAAAAAGAGATTTTAACACGTTGGAATATAAATGTGTAAATAACACAATTTGGCTTCTTATTAAGAGATTAATATTCAGATAAACTTTCATGTTTTAATTCTTCTTCATTCAGTGTTTTATATTTAAACAGCCGTCGTTTTAATGAGACTTCTTCATTTAAACTCAGCAATAAACTCCCAGAGAGCAGAGTATAAACATCTGTTTCCATGGCAACACCGTAAAAATCTGACATGAAATATTTGGAAAATCTGCAGCAAACGTGATTTAAACATCAATAAAGTTCTGCTCTGCAGACCATCAGGTTTACAGCCACGCTAACATGCTAACATGCTAATATGCTAACATGCTATCACGCTAACATGCTAACATGCTATCACGCTAACATGCTAATATGCTAACATGCTATCACGCTAACATGCTAATATGCTAACATGCTATCACGCTAACATGCTATCATGCTAACAGACAGGAAAAGACTGCTTCCTGTTTCTTTAAAACACCAACAACAGGAGAATATTATTCATCGACACTAAACTTTAAAAGCTGAGTCACATTCCAGTAAACGCTGTATTTCGCTGCGTTCATTCAGACTTCAGAGGTGCACATGAACGCAGCTTTCTCACTTTCTGACAAACTTTGTTCCTGAATTTAAAAAATGTTTTTTTTTTTGGTTTCACAAATTAAAAACCTATGAAATGTTTTCTTTAAACTACTTTAAATACAGTTTATCTGTTGATATCCAAAGGCATTGTGGGTAATGTAGTGTGGTGAGTCCATAAGCCCCGCCCCCTCCAGCGCTGTGGGCGGGGCTCCAGCTGATGTGATGGTTCTACTTCCTGATTCGTTAACTGGGATCCGCTCCACACTCGCTCTCCTCTGGGATGTCCTGCAGGTCTGGGGGTTGCCATAGTGACAGACAGGAAGTAACGTTACTAACACATTATTGTCATCAGTAACTGTTTCATAAAGGAGACCTGTTATAAATAATGAGGAAACGTGGAAAGTAACAAATGCTGTGTTCCAGGCAGCCCGTAACTCGTGTTTTCACGACCTTCTCCCCGTGAAAGTTCCCTGGAACGGCCGTCAGACCCCTAACTTACTCCCCGTGACCTGGTACCAGAGCGCTGTTCTCCCAGTTACACACACACACACACACACACACACACACACACACACACACACACACACACAGAGACACACACACACACACACACACACACACACACACACACACACAGACACACACACACACACACACACACACACACACACACACACACACACACACACACACACACACACACACACACACACACACACACACACACACACACACACACACACACACACACACACACACAGAGACACACACACACAGAGAGACACAGAGACACACACACAGAGACACACACACACACACACACACACACACACACACACACACACACACACACACACACACACACACAGAGACACACACACACAGAGACACACACACACACACACACAGAGACACATACACACACACAGAGACACATACACACACACACACACGCACAGATACACACACACACACACAGACACACAGAGACACACACACACACACACACGCACACACAGACACACACACACACACACACACACACACACACACACACACACACACACAGACACACAGACACACACACACACACACACACGCACACAGACACACAGAGACACACACACACACACACACACGCACGCTAAGTTATTAACAGAGATACCCCATTATGTTGTGAGCAGTAGGCCTGCGTGTGCTGTGTCTATCTGACCTGGGCTGGCACATGTTCACGTTAAAAACCGTGTGCGTGCACGAGCACTACGGTCTCGAGCACTACGGTCTCGAGCACTACGGTCACTCTAGAACAGGGTTTCTCAAATGGGGGTACGCGTACCCCTAGGGGTACTTTGGAGTACTGCAGGGGGTACGTGAGATTTTAAAAAAATAGGTTAATTTAAAAATATCTGTCATGCATATTTCCCTGAAAAATTATACTATAAAAGTAAATTAATTTAGTAATGTATTTGAAGTAGCATTTAAATGTTTTTCAGTTCCAAAGCTGCTGTTCAGTTAATCAGACAGGGTGGTGCAGCGCTGTAATCAACTCTTCATACGGCTTTTTTACCAAAATAAAGTGCTTTGGGAAAGGTTTAAGAACCACTGCTCTAGAAGAACTTCAACTTTTCGTCTTTGGGGCCAAATGATGTGTCGTCACGTTGCTCTGGGAGACATTTGGACATCTGAAAGACGTGAGGACCAAATATATACTAATACTTTAAAAGGTGATTTTAAGAAGGGTTATTGCTGAGTCGTACTGACCTCTGGGACTGTCGGAGCGAGGAGAGATCCTAGTCACTTCCTCTTCCTCATTTCCTTCCTGAACACCGTCTAATTGGTCGACGGGATCCTGACTGGCCAATGGAGCGAGGGGGCGGGACTCTAACTCCCTGCTGCCTCGTCTCCTGTTCACCTGCTGACACACACACACACACACACACACACACACACACACACAGACAGACAGACAGACAGACAGACAGACAGACAGACAGACAGAAAACCAAGTCAGTTAGAGTCACTAAAAGTTCTGTTGTTGCTGCTGACAGACTCAGATTATTATTCTAAGTGTCTGATAACATTATGGGATGGATCCCTACAGAGATAGACCTTTTATTTAAAGAGTAAGATCCTTCAAAAGCCGTCTTGGTTCATCTTTCCACTGTTCCAACAATCACCACTCTGGTTTGGTTGAAATAAACTCTTAATTCACCCATTTACATGTGGAGATATGCTGGCTCTATACACGCTAAAAGTCCTGATTATTTACATTTACATTTATCCTGGTTCAGACCCACCTGTTCTCCCTTGATGACATCACTCATCTCTCCGTTGCCCCTCCTCTTTTTCACAGGCTCCGCCCCCTCTCTGGTTGGCTCCTCCCCCCTCAGCCGCAGCCGTGTCACTTCCTGCTGCAGCATCTCCACCTGCCGTCGCAGCAGCAGCGCCTCGCCGGCGGCGTCCATCCCTGCGTCCCTCGACAGCGAGCGGCTGAGGCGGGGGCCGGGGGCGGGGCCTTCGGGGGGCGAGGGGGCGGGGCCTACTCTGAATGACAGCTCCAGGATGGAATCCTGACGAATCACAGCGGCCTAAAGGAGAAGGAACACTTCAGGTACAAAAACTCTCCTCTGGATGTTTAACATGTTTAACGTGTGTTTAACGTGTGTTTAACGTGACGATGTTTAACGTGACGATGTTTAACGTGACGATGTTTAACGTGTGTTTAACGTGAGGATGTTTAACGTGAGGATGTTTAACGTGAGGATGTTTAACGTGAGGATGTTTAACGTGAGGATGTTTAACGTGAGGATGTTTAATGTGTGTTTAATGTGTGTTTAACATGAGGATGTTTAACGTGAGGAATAAAGAAGTGAACAGACCTGCAGGGCATGAAGCTGCGTGCTCAGACTGACCAACCGCTGATGCACTTCCTGTAGAGAGAACAACTGTTAACGACTGCTCTGATTGGACATGAACTGAAGTTAAAGGTAATTTTATTTGTCTGTAAACCACCTTAGTTCTGCATGCGTTCAACAAAACACCGTTCTGTTGTGTGTTAAGGTCGATATAGCCAATCAAATCCTGCGTACAGCAGTGACATCACACCCACTCAGCAGAAAGACAGCAGTTGCCCCGTTAAGCCGCCTACACGTGCTCCCGGTAGTGGCTTCGTTTCCCCGTGTGGAGACACTCGGAGGAAGCTACCGTCGGCATGGCGCAGGGCTTGGAGTTGCCGCTGACATTTCAAGGCGCAACTAAAGCCAAAAGAAATGTTTATGACGTTTACCTGTGCTGCGTTTTGCTCCACGCTCTACCTCGCTGTTCTCCCTCTGATCTGATCTGATCTAATCTGATCTGATCTGATCTGATGGCGCTGACCCACCATCCCGATAATCGGCCGTCTGACCGTCTGACGAGGTCGTGACTCGAGTCTGGTCAGTGTGTTCCATGCCGTCGTCCGTCAGAGGAGCTGTCGGCCTTCATTTGGGCTGATTTGACTTGTTGAATCGGCCAGTGGGCAGTCGGACTCAATGACCAATCTGATTGGTGGAGTGCTAGCCCTTGACTAGCGAATCAGTGTACTTATGTTACAACACTGAGCGGAAATGAGGAGCGGAATGAGCCTGACGAACGCCTACTAAAATCTGATGAAGATCTTTTAAACTGACCTTTGTTGATCTGAAATGAAGATAGATTCAGCAACTGCACGGCCTATTTCTCTCTTCAAATGTTTTCAGAAACACGTTTCAGTGAACTGTCTTCGTATAATATGCTATATGTATCCTATTCCGCCATTATGGTCTGGCTTTGAAATTCGGAGAAGCCAGACCCACGTGATGCATTCGTCATTTCTGGGTTTCATGTGTTGGGCGAAAATACAGATTAGAACCGCCTGCTGTTATGGAGACGTATTGTTACATAGATATAAGGTCAGTTATATAGATATAAAGTCAGTTATATAGATATAGGGTCAGTTATATAGATATAAGGTCAGTTATATAGATATAGGTCAGTTATATAGATATAAGGTCAGTTATATAGATATAAGGTCAGTTATATAGATATGAGGTCAGTTATATAGATATATAGATATAAGGTCAGTTATATAGATATAAGGTCAGTTATATAGATATAAGGTCAGTTATATAGATATATAGATATAAGGTCAGTTATATAGATATAAGGTCAGTTATATAGATATAAGGTCAGTTATATAGATATATAGATATAAGGTCAGTTATATAGATATAAGGTCAGTTATATAGATATATAGATATAAGGTCAGTTATATAGATATAAGGTCAGTTACATAGATATACGGTCAGTTATATAGATATAAGGTCAGTTATATAGATATATAGATATAAGGTCAGTTATATAGATATAAGGTCAGTTATATAGATATAAGGTCAGTTATATAGATATAAGGTCAGTTATATAGATATAAGGTCAGTTATATAGCTATAAGGTCAGTTATATAGATATAAGGTCAGTTATATATATATAAGGTCAGTTATATAGATATATAGATATAAGGTCAGTTAAATAGATATAAAGTCAGTTATATAGATACAAGGTTAGTTATATAGATATAAGGTCAGTTATATAGATATATAGATATAAGGTCAGTTATATAGATATAAGGTCAGTTATATAGATATAAGGTCAGTTATATACATATAAGGTCAGTGATATAGATATAAGGTCAGTTATATAGATATATAGATATAAGGTCAGTGATATAGATATAAGGTCAGTTATATAGATATATAGATATAAGGTCAGTTATATAGATATAAGGTCAGTTAAATAGATATAAGGTCAGTGAAATAGATATAAGGTCAGTGATATAGATACAAGGTTAGTTATATAGATACAAGGTCATTTAAATAGATATAAGGTCAGTTATATAGATATAAGGTCAGTTATATAGATATAAGGTCAGTTAAATAGATATAAGGTCAGTGATATAGATATAAGGTCAGTTATATAGATATAAGGTCAGTTAAATAGATATAAGGTCAGTGATATAGATATAAGGTCAGTTATATAGATATATAGATACAAGGTTAGTTATATAGATATAAGGTCAGTTATATAGATATAAGGTCAGCTATATAGTTATATAGATATAAGGTCAGTTAAATAGATATAAGGTCAGTTATATAAATATATAGATATAAGGTCAGTTATATAGATATAAGGTCAGTTATATAGATATATAGATATAAGGTCAGTTATATAGATATAAGGTCAGTTAAATAGATATAAGGTCAGTTATATAAATATATAGATATAAGGTCAATTATATAGCTATAAGGTCAGTTATATAGATATAAGTTCAGTTATATATATATAAGGTCAGTTATATAGATATAAGGTCAGTTAAATAGATATAAGGTCAGTTATATAGATACAAGGTTAGTTATATAGATATAAGGTCAGTTATATAGATATATAGATATAAGGTCAGTTATATAGATATAAGGTCAGTTATATAGATATAAGGTCAGTTATATAGATATAAGGTCAGTTATATAGATATAAGGTCAGTTATATAGATATAAGGTCAGTTATATAGATATAAGGTCAGTTATATAGATATAAGGTCAGTTATATAGATATAAGGTCAGTTATATACATATATAGATATAAGGTCAGTTATAAGGTCAGTTATATAGATATAAGGTCAGTTATATAGATATGAGGTCAGTTATATAGATATAAGGTCAGTTATATAGATATAAGGTCAGTTATATAGATATATGGTCAGTTATATAGATATAAGGTCAGTTACATAGATATAAGGTCAGTTATATAGATATATAGATATAAGGTCAGTTATATAGATATAAGGTCAGTTACGTAGATATATACGTAGACATATACGTAGATATATACGTAGATATAAGGTTACCTGGTTTAAGGTGCGTTATATATATATATACGTAGACATATACGTAGATATATACGTAGATATAAGGTTAGTTACGTAGATATATATGTAGATATATACGTAGACATAAGGTCAGTTCAGTAGTCTCAGGGGGACATGAGACCAGAGATCTCCCCTCTCATGATGGGAAGCACGGTCATTCAAAAATACTACCGGGTTTCTGCTGATACAAAGCTTAATGCTAAATCAGTGAAGTATCCCTTTAAGTTCCGTTATATATATCTATATCTATAGATATAGATATATATACGTAGATATATACGTAGTTATAAAGTTATATAGCTATAAGGTCAGTTACCTGGTTTAAGGTGCGTTCCTGCAGCTGGTTGCCATTTCTGTCCTGAAAGAGAAAAACAAGACAGAAAATGTTCCATAAACTTTGTTTCTCGTCTTTCTGTTGTTCTAACCGGCAGCCTTTTCCAGCCAGGCTCTTATTTTGAGGGTTAAACCCAACTAACATCCTGAGAATAACGACAACATTACAAAAAAGTCCTTTTACAGAAAACGTTCCTTTCTAGTGAACTAAAACAAGGGAGGAGAAACATACACCAGTACTGTGTCTATATATTCTAAATGTTCTGCTGAATAATGTAAGAGGACGAGGACGATCACACCAGACTTCATGCAGAATCTGACCGTTTTTACACTCCGTGTTCTACACACTAAACACTTTTAAACACTTTAAACACTTTTGTTTCACATTCCTTCAGTTTAATAATGTAAAATATATATATATATATAAATATTTCATCTTTAATCTGAAACTACTCGGAGGATAAATGAGATGATTTACCTTCGAGGAGCTCGTCAACTCAAAAGATCCGTTCAGAGAACCAGAGTCACCGTCTGAGAGAGAGACAGACAGACAGGTTAGAGAAAGCAAGACAGGCGGACAGACAGGTTAGAGAGAGAGAGACAGGTTAGAGAGAGAGACAGGCAGACAGACAGACAGGTTAGAGAGAGAGACAGGCAGACATGTTAGAGAGATAGACAGACGGGTTAGAGAGAGAGACAGAAAGACAGGTTAGAGAGAGAGAGACAGGCAGACATACAGGTTAGAGAGAGACCGGCAGACAGGTTGGAGAGAGAGACATGCAGATAGACAGGTTAGAGAGAGACAGGAAGACAGGTTGGAGAGAGAGACAGGCAGATAGACAGGTTAGAGAGAGAGACAGGCAGACACAGGCAGGTTAGAGAGAGAGACATGCAGACAGACAGGTTAGACAGACAGACAGGTTAGAGAGAGAGACAGGCAGACAGACAGGTTAGAGAGAGAGACAGGCAGACAGACAAGTTAGAGAGAGAGACAGGCAGACAGGTTAGAGAGAGAGAGACAGGCGGGTTAGAGAGAGAGACAGGCAGACAGACAGGTTAGAGAGAGAGACAGGCAGACATAGAAGTTAGAGAGAGCAACAGACAGGTTAGAGAGAGAGAGAGAGACAGACAGGTTAGGGAGAGACAGACAGACAGGTTAGAGAGACAGACAGACAGGTTAGACAGAGAGACAGGCAGGCAGACAGACAGGTTAGAGAGAGAGAGACCGGCAGACATAGAAGTTAGAGAGAGCAACAGACAGGTTAGAGAGAGAGAGAGACAGACAGGTTAAAGAGAGACAGACAGGTTAGAGAGAGAGACAGGCAGACAGATAGGTTAGAGAGAGAGACATACAGGTTAGAGAGACAGACAGACAGGTTAGACAGAGAGAGACAGGCAGGCAGACAGACAGGTTAGAGAGACAGACAGACAGGTTAGACAGAGAGAGAGGCAGACAGACAAGTTAGAGAGAGAGACAGGCAGCCAGGTTAGAGAGAGAGAGACAGGCAGGTTAGAGAGAGAGACAGGCAGACAGACAGGTTAGAGAGAGACAGGCAGACATAGAAGTTAGAGAGAGAGAGAGACAGACAGGTTAGGGAGAGACAGACAGACAGGTTAGAGAGACAGACAGACAGGTTAGACAGAGAGACAGGCAGACAGACAGACAGGTTAGAGAGACAGGCAGGCAGACAGACAGGTTAGAGAGAGACTTACTGCTGATCTCGAGGTTCCCGTTGGAGGATTTCTGGATGTTGGAGTTCAGCAGCAGCTCGCTCAGTTTATCCACTGAAACAGAAACACATTCACTCGGATTCTGCTGTTTTATATACAATATAAAATATAAAATGATGGCTGTCTAATCGCGATTAACCGCATGTTTTATCACATGATTATAATTCTGTTATTTAGCATTTCAGAACAGTTATTAAGTCCATATTAACAGTGAAAGCCGTTCTTACCAGAGGATCTTAACTGGGAATCAAATGAATGCAAAGAAAGTGACTTTATGAACTTGACTTTAACATTTTTATTTATTATTTACTGTAAACAAAAGAAAAATGTGTGAATCTAGTCACACATTTCAATCTAGAGACAATATAGTGCGCAGTAACTCCTAAATAATTTGGATTCCTCACTGATGTCCAGTGATCACCTTGCATCACTTTGCAGCAGTTCCAGTGTGGCTGCTTTCTCAGGCTGCGTGTGGTGAGACTACTGTCCCCTCGACGGCCACGTATAAGACGGGTCAGGTGAGACTACTGTCCCCTCGACGGCCACGTATAAGACGGGTCAGGTGAGACTACTGTCCCCTCGACGGCCACGTATAAGACGGGTCAGGTGAGACTACTGTCCCCTCGACGGCCACGTATAAGACGGGTCAGGTGAGACTACTGTCCCCCTCGACGGCCGTGTATAAGACGGGTCAGGTGAGACTACTGTCCCCCTCGTCGGCCGCGTGTAAGACGGGTCAGGTGAGACTACTGTCCCCTCGACGGCCACGTGTAAGACGGGTCAGGTGAGACTACTGTCCCCTTGACGGCCACGTATAAGACGGGTCAGGTGAGACTACTGTCCCCCTCGACGGCCACGTATAAGACGGGTCAGGTGAGACTACTGTCCCCTCGACGGCCATGTATAAGACGGGTCAGGTGAAACTACTGTCCCCTCGACGGCCACGTATAAGACGGGTCAGGTGAAACTACTGTCCCCTCGACGGCCACGTATAAGACGGGTCAGGTGAGACTACCGTCCCCTCGACGGCCATGTATAAGACGGGTCAGGTGAAACTACTGTCCCCTCGACGGCCATGTATAAGACGGGTCAGGTGAGACTACTGTCCCCTCGACGGCCATGTATAAGACGGGTCAGAACATGCCAACCGTAGTACGTCTTTAAGACCCGAGTCCTCTACGATGCTGACAGGTCTGCAGTTAGTTGCCACCTGTTTCGCAAGAGCTGTAGTCATTTCTTGGGATTTGGTTTCATCAACAGGTCGGCTAGTAGCACTCTCCAAAATACTGCTTAGCCTGAGTGGGTAGCATGCTGGCAGGTAGCATCACGTTAACTGTACTACTATGCTTAGCTCGTAGCTGGTAGCTCCAGCTGGACGTGCTTCGGTGATCTTTTAGTTCAGCTTTACTCAACGTGCATATGGTTTAGACTTGTCTACGAGCCGTCTGGGAGTTTAGGAAAATAAAAAGCTCCATTCAGAGTTATTGCTGCTGTGTTTCTCCATCATGCTGCAGCCTGCAGCAGCAGGATGTGTTAGGAGGAAGTGGCAGCTTGATGAGAAGTAACGGTGCTGCAGAGGGTCAAAATATTAGGCCCCACGCCAAGCCCAGTGAGGTGGAAATACATTAATAAATGGAGGCATGAGATTAATGCGATTAAAAAAATTAACGCGTTATGCTCGGCCCTTAATCACATCTCGATTAATGCTGACAGCCCTAATATATAAAATATAATATATAAAATATAAAACATTAAACAGAGAATATAATGTGACCCAGACTGACCCTGAGTGATGGCAGCGGTGAGCAGCGGCTCGGCCTGCGGAGCCAGAGGAGTGTTTGCTCTGAACAGATTCCTGCAGGAGGAGGAGATCTCCACTCCTCCTCCTCCTCCTCCCTCCTCCTCCTCCTCCTCTCCTCCATCTCTTCCTCCTCTCCCTGTGGCCTCCACCAGGTCTGAGAACAGCGTGACGCGCTCCTGCAGGAGCTCCAGAACCTCCCGGTCCTTCTGCTGGATGTCCGCTGCACACACACACACACACACACAGAACGTAGTATTACACACACACAACGCAGTATTACACTTGCTTCATATACTGCACACACACACACACACACACACACACACACACACACACAACGTAGTATTACACACACACAATGTAGTATTACACCTGCTTTATTTACTACACACACACACACACACACACACACACACAGAGAAAGAGGAGAAGAAGCAGGAAGTTGTACCTCTGAGTCGTCGCAGTAAAGCTTTGTCTTCAGTCTCGATGAGAGGAAACTCGTCTCTGGACGGACAGCTGCACAAAAACACAACGCGGGGTCAATCACTGATAACTGGGACTCTCACAGACTCTCCCAGACTCTCCTAGACTCTCCTAGACTCTCCCAGACTCTCACAGACTCTCCTAGACTCTCCCAGACTCTCCCAGACTCTCCCAGACTCTCCCAGACTCTCCCAGACTCTCCCAGACTCTCCCAGACTCTCACAGACTCTCCTAGACTCTCCCAGACTCTCCCAGACTCTCCTAGACTCTCCCAGACTCTCCCAGACTCTCCCAGACTCTCACAGACTCTCCTAGACTCTCCCAGACTCTCCCAGACTCTCCCAGACTCTCCCAGACTCTCCTAGACTCTCCCAGACTCTCCCAGACTCTCCTAGACTCTGCTGGATGATATATGTATATTATGAAGTATAATATGAAGTATAAATATATTATAGTAGTAACCTGAGAGCAGCTTGCTGGATGATATATGTATATTATGAAGTATAATATGCAGTATAAATATAGTATAGCAGTACCTGAGGGCAGCCTGCTGGATGATACATGTATAATATGAAGTATATTATGCAGTATAAGTATATTATAGCAGTACCTGAGAGCAGCCTGCTGGATGATACATGTATAATATGAAGTATATTATGCAGTATAAGTATATTATAGCAGTACCTGAGAGCAGCGTGCTGGATGATATATGTTTAATATGAAGTATATTATGCAGTATAAGTACATTATGTAGTACCTGAGAGCAGCGTGCTGGATGATATATGTTTAATATGAAGTATTTTATAGCAGTACCTGAGAGCAGCGTGCTGGATGATATATGTATAATATGAAGTATATTATGCAGTATAAGTATATTATAGCAGTACCTGAGAGCAGCCTGCTGGATGATATGTTTAATATGAAGTATATTATGCAGTATAAGTATATTATGCAGTACCTGAGAGCAGCCTGCTGGATGATATATGTTTAATATGAAGTATATTATGCAGTATAAGTATATTATGCAGTACCTGAGAGCAGCCTGCTGGATGATATATGTATAATATGAAGTATATTATGCAGTATAAGTATATTATGCAGTACCTGAGAGCAGCCTGCTGGATGATATATGTTTAATATGAAGTATATTATACAGTATAAGTATATTATAGCAGTACCTGAGAGCAGCCTGCTGGATGATATATGTTTAATATGAAGTATATTATGCAGTATAAGTATATTATAGCAGTACCTGAGAGCAGCCTGCTGGATGATATATGTTTAATATGAAGTATATTATGCAGTATAAGTATATTATGCAGTACCTGAGAGCAGCCTGCTGGATGATATATGTTTAATATGAAGTATATTATGCAGTATAAGTATATTATAGCAGTACCTGAGGGCAGCCTGCTGGATGATATATGTTTAATATGAAGTATATTATGCAGTATAAGTATATTATAGCAGTACCTGAGGGCAGCCTGCTGGATGATATATGTTTAATATGAAGTACATTATGCAGTATAAGTATATTATGCAGTACCTGAGAGCAGCCTGCTGGATGATATATGTTTAATATGAAGTACATTATGCAGTATAAGTATATTATAGCAGTACCTGAGGGCAGCCTGCTGGATGATATATGTTTAATATGAAGTACATTATGCAGTATAAGTATATTATAGCAGTACCTGAGGGCAGCCTGCTGGATGATATATGTTTAATATGAAGTACATTATGCAGTATAAGTATATTATAGCAGTACCTGAGAGCAGCCTGCTGGATGATATATGTTTAATATGAAGTATATTATGCAGTATAAGTATATTATAGCAGTACCTGAGGGCAGCCTGCTGGATGATATATGTTTAATATGAAGTATATTATGCAGTATAAGTATATTATAGCAGTACCTGAGGGCAGCCTGCTGGATGATATATGTTTAATATGAAGTATATTATGCAGTATAAGTATATTATAGCAGTACCTGAGGGCAGCCTGCTGGATGATATATGTTTAATATGAAGTATATTATGCAGTATAAGTATATTATAGCAGTACCTGAGGGCAGCCTGCTGGATGATATATGTTTAATATGAAGTATATTATGCAGTATAAGTATATTATAGCAGTACCTGAGGGCAGCCTGCTGGATGATATATGTTTAATATGAAGTATATTATGCAGTATAAGTATATTATAGCAGTACCTGAGGGCAGCCTGCTGGATGCGGCCCATCCAGGTGCGTCGGTCGTCTTTGGAGGAAACGTGCAGCTCGTACATCTCTGGCGGCGTGGAGGCAGAGATCAGGTACATCCCTCGCTCCTGATTGGCTATGTCTCTGACGATAAGGTTGTTCAGGGACACCACGGGAGACTTGTCCTGGTCAGACAGACAGGCAGGGGGAGAGACAGGTAGACGGTCAGACAGGCAGGGAGAGAGACAGGTACAGGGTCAGACAGGCAGGGGGAGAGACAGGCACATGGTCGGTCAGACAGACAGGCAGGGGGAGAGACAGGCACACGGTCAGACAGAACGGCAGGGGGAGAGACAGGTACACGGTCAGACAGACAGGCAGGGGGAGAGACAGGTAGACGGTCAGACAGACAGGCAGACAGACAGGCAGGGAGAGAGACAGGTACAGGGTCAGACAGGCAGGGGGAGAGACAGGCACACGGTCAGACAGACAGGCAGGGGGAGAGACAGGCACACGGTCAGACAGACAGGCAGGGGGAGAGACAGGTACATGGTCAAACAGACAGGCAGGGGGAGAGACAGGTACACGGTCAGACAGACAGGCAGGGGGAGAGACAGGTACATAGTCAGACAGACAGGCAGGGGAGAGACAGGCACAGGGTCAGACAGGCAGGCAGGGGGAGAGACAGGTACATGATCAGACAGACAGGCAGGGGGAGAGACAGGTACATGGTCAGACAGACAGGCAGGGGAGAGACAGGCACACAGTCAGACAGACAGGCAGGGGGAGAGACAAGTACATGGTCAGACAGACAGGCAGGGGGAGAGACAGGTACAGGGTCAGACAGACAGGCAGGGGGAGAGACAGGTAGACGGTCAGAGAGACAGACAGGCAGGGAGAGAGACAGGTACAGGTCAGACAGGCAGGGGGAGAGACAGGCACATGGTCGGTCAGACAGACAGGCAGGGGGAGAGACAGGCACACGGTCAGACAGACCGGCAGGGGGAGAGACAGGTACACGGTCAGACAGACAGACAGACAGGGAGAGAGACAGGTACATGGTCAAACAGACAGGCAGGGGAGAGACAGGCACACGGTCAGACAGAACGGCAGGGGGAGAGACAGGTACACGGTCAGACAGACAGGCAGGGGAGAGACAGGTAGACGGTCAGACAGACAGGCAGACAGACAGGCAGGAGAGAGACAGGTACAGGGTCAGACAGGCAGGGGGAGAGACAGGCACACGGTCAGACAGACAGGCAGGGGGAGAGACAGGCACACGGTCAGACAGACAGGCAGGGGAGAGACAGGTACATGGTCAAACAGACAGGCAGGGAGAGACAGGTCACAGTCAGACAGACAGGGCAGGGGGAGAGACAGGTACATAGTCAGACAGACAGGCAGGAGAGACAGGCACAGGGTCAGACAGGCAGGCAGGGGGAGAGACAGGTACATGATCAGACAGACAGGCAGGGGAGAGACAGGTACATGGTCAGACAGACAGGCAGGGGAGAGACAGGCACACAGTCAGACAGACAGGCAGGGGGAGAGACAAGTACATGGTCAGACAGACAGGCAGGGGGAGAGACAGGTACAGGGTCAGACAGACAGGCAGGGGGGAGAGACAGGTAGATGGTCAGAGAGACAGACAGGCAGGGAGAGAGACAGGTACAGGTCAGACAGGCAGGGGAGAGACAGGCACATGGTCGGTCAGGACAGACAGGCAGGGGGGAGACAGGCACACGGTCAGACAGACCGGCAGGGGAGAGACAGGTACACGGTCAGACAGAAAGACAGACAGGAGAAAGACAGGTACATGGTCAAACAGACAGGCAGGGGAGAGACAGGCACACGGTCAGACAGAACGGCGGGGGAGAGACAGGTACACGGTCAGACAGACAGGCAGGGGGAGACAGGTAGACAGTCAGACAGACAGGCAGACAGACAGGCAGGGAGAGAGACAGGTACAGGGTCAGACAGGCAGGGGAGAGACAGGCACACGGTCAGACAGACAGGCAGGGGGAGAGACAGGCACACGGTCAGACAGACAGGCGGGGGAGACAGGCATGGTCAAACAGACAGGCAGGGGAGAGACAGGCACACGGTCAGACAGACAGGCAGGGGGAGAGACAGGTACATAGTCAGACAGACAGGCAGGGGAGAGACAGGCACAGGGTCAGACAGGCAGGCAGGGGGAGAGACAGGTACATGATCAGACAGACAGGCAGGGGGAGAGACAGGTACATGGTCAGACAGACAGGCAGGGGAGAGACAGGCACACAGTCAGACAGACAGGCAGGGGGAGAGACAAGTACATGGTCAGACAGACAGGCAGGGGGAGAGACAGGTACAGGGTCAGACAGACAGGCAGGGGGAGAGACAGGTAGACGGTCAGAGAGACAGACAGGCAGGGAGAGAGACAGGTACAGGTCAGACAGGCAGGGGGAGAGACAGGCACATGGTCGGTCAGACAGACAGGCAGGGGGAGAGACAGGCACACGGTCAGACAGACCGGCAGGGGGAGAGACAGGTACACGGTCAGACAGACAGACAGACAGGGAGAGAGACAGGTACATGGTCAAACAGACAGGCAGGGGGAGAGACAGGCACACGGTCAGACAGACAGGCAGGGGGAGAGACAGACAGGCACTGTCTCTCTCTCTCCAGCAAACAGCGAGCATTCATCATAACACTCACACACTGTTACCATCAGCCTCTACAGAAGAGGAGGAGAGAGAAGAGGAGGAGGAGAGGATGAGAGGAGGAGAGGAGGAGAGGAGAGGAGGAGAGGGGAGGAGGAGAGGAAGAGAGGAGGAGAGAGGAGGAGAGCAGCCTGCTGAGAGAGAGGAGAGGAGGAGGAGAGAGGAGGAGAGGAGGAGAGAGGAGGAGAGGGGACAAGGAGAGGAGGAGAGAGGAGGAGAGGGGAGGAGGAGAGCAGCCTGCTGAGAGAGAGGAGATGAGGAGGAGAGAGGAGGAGGAGAGGAGGAGAGAGGAGGAGAGCAGCCTGCTGAAAGAGAGGAGAGGAGGAGGAGAGATGTGACTCACCAGTGAAGGGAAAGTGAACTTCTGATCTTTCTCCTGAAGGAAAACCAAGATGTCTGACATCAGCAGGACCTGCACATCTGGAGACAATCAGAGAGACAGACAGGTCAGAGAGACAGACAGAGAGACGGACAGGTCAGAGAGAGAGAGACAGGTCAGAGAGACGGAAAGGTCAGAGAGACAGACAGGTCAGAGAGAGAGACAGACAGACAAGTCAGATAGAGAGAGAGTGAGAGAGAGAGACAGACAGGTCAGAGAGAGAGAGACAGACAGACAGGTCAGAGAGAGAGAGAGAGACAGAGAGAGAGACAGGTCAGAGAGAGAGAGACAGACAGGTCAGACAGACAGGTCAGAGAGAGACAGACAGGTCAGAGAGAGAGACAGACAGGTCAGAGAGAGAGACAGAGAGAGAGACAGGTCAGAGAGAGAGAGACAGGTCAGAGAGAGAGAGAGACAGGTCAGACAGGTCAGAGAGAGAGAGACAGGTCAGAGAGAGAGACAGGTCAGACAGGTCAGAGAGAGAGAGAGACAGAGATAGAGACAGGTCAGAGAGAGAGAGACAGGTCAGAGAGAGAGACAGGTCAGACAGGTCAGACAGGTCAGAGAGAGAGAGATACAGAGACAGGTCAGAGAGAGAGAGACAGGTCAGAGAGAGAGAGAGAGAGAGAGACAGACAGGTCAGACAGGTCAGAGAGAGAGAGATACAGAGACAGGTCAGATAGAGAGACAGAGAGAGAAACAGGTCAGAGAGAGAGAGAGAGAGAGACAGGTCAGAGAGAGAGACAGGTCAGAGAGAGAGAGAGACAGGTCAGAGAGAGAGAGAGAGACAGGTCAGACAGGTCAGAGAGAGAGAGAGACACAGAGAGAGAGAGACAGGTCAGAGTATCTGGTACCTTTCATCCTGGATCCCTGCAGCTTGAGCAGCAGGGTCCCGTCGTGGAGGAGCCTCCTCCTCAGCAGCTCCCCCCCCCTGAACACCCCTCCTCCCTGGACCTGGGCCACGGCCCGCGGGTCCAGCCGAGCCTGGATCTCCTGCAGCCTCCTGGTCCGGTCCAGCTCCAGAACCTCCTGGTCCACCGAGCTGATCAGCCCCTTCAGGAGGAGCAGCGCTCGGCTCAACGCCTGCGCCTCCTCCTCGCTGCCTAGGGGAGGTAACCATGGAGACAGCAGGGGTGTTAGACGAGGTAACCATGGTGACATCACAGGTCAGGGGTTATTAAAGGGTAGTTTCAAAGTAAGATCTTTTTAGTTTAACATGAAACAGCTCCGAAATCCCGATCATCAAACCCACCAGACTCCATGTAAATAATCACTACTTTTAGCGTGTATAGAGCCAGCATATTTCCACCAGACTCCATGTAAATAATCACTACTTTTAGCGTGTATAGAGCCAGCATATCTCCACCAGACTCCATGTAAATAATCAGGACTTTTTAGCGTGTATAGAGCCAGCATATCTCCACCAGACTCCATGTAAATAATCAGGACTTTTATCTGACATCATGATGGAGAGCCCCCCCACCCTGTCAGACACACGCTCATCCGAGTCGCGGGCCAAAAAAGGATCTTACTCTTTAACTAAAAGGTCTATCTCTGTAGGGATCCATCCCATAATGTTGTCAAAAACAGGTTACCTTTGGTGTTGTCGAGGATTCGTTGGATGAGGACGGGGTACTTTGTGAGTCGCTGTGTCACCAGCAGGATGCACTCCTGGACGCCATGACGACGCAGCAGAGGACCCCGACAGGCACGCTGAGAATTATGGGATGGAGAGACACAGAGAGAGTCAACATCAACACAGAAATAAACCAGTTTAAACCAGATTAAAATATAGTAAGCAGAGCAGGGGGAATGAGAGGGGGTAACACCAGAGCAGGGGGAATGAGAGGAGGAAACACCAGAGCAGGGGGAATGAGAGTCCAGGATCAGTTCCTCACTCTGACAAACTGCTGCAGTCGTCGGTCTCGAGCTAAAACTTCTTTGTAGAGTTTCACAGCTTTCGGGTGTCGACTGCAGAACTCAGAGTAAAGTTTCTTCATGTCGTCTGCACACTGCCCTGAAAACTACACACACACACACACACACACACACACACACACACACACACACACACACACACACACACACACACACACACACACACACACACACACACACACACAGACACACACACACACACACACGAGCACACACACACACAGAGACACACACACACACACACAAACAGAGCACACACACACACACACACACACACACACACAGACACACACACACACACACACACAAAGAGACACACACACACACACACACACACACACACACACACACACACACACACACACACACACACACACACACACACACCATACACACACACATACCATACACACACACACACACACACACACACACACACAGTAGTTAGAGAGTTAGTTTACAGAGGCTGTAATGACTCCAGCTGTCCAGCAGGTGTGACCTCTGAGTGTATCACCTGTGTGACCTCTGAGTGTATCACCTGTGTGACCTCTGGGTGTATCACCTGTGTGACCTCTGAGTGTATCACCTGTGTGACCTCTGGGTGTATCACCTGTGTGACCTCTGAGTGTATCACCTGTGTGACCTCTGGGTGTATCACCTGTGTGACCTCTGAGTGTATCACCTGTGTGACCTCTGGGTGTATCACCTGTGTGACCTCTGAGTGTATCACCTGTGTGACCTCTGAGTGTATCACCTGTGTGAGCAGCAGGTCTCCAATGCTGCGGATGGTGAAGTTGTTGGCGCTGCCCTCCATTAGCCCCTCCCTCCGGCGGTTCAGCAGGTGCGATAGGAAGTTGGTGTGCCACTCCAACAGCTGGTCCAGACATGGGAAGATGGTGTGGACCACGGCGGCCTCCAGCATCACCTCCTCCAGCATCCCTCGCCGGTACACGCCCTCCATGATACGCAGCGTACGCACGTGGTGGAACTCCGTCTGGATCAACTCTACACACACACAGACACACACACACACACACACACACACACACATATACACATATATATACAAATATATAGGTATACTTTAACACTTTAAATGATCTGCCTTTCATTTGTCAAAAATAACGTAGAATCATCCACAAAATAGACTTATGACAATTTCTTTGTCCAAAATGTGTATGCCTTCTGAACCATTATTTATAATCTTAATTGACATAAGTTCAGCAACCAAGATAAATAATAACGGGGAGCTGTTGTCTAACGCCTCTTTCGACAGGCACCATGTTCCAAAGCTACACAGCTGTTAATGTCTCTGTATAACCTGCCAATTACATTTATACATGTTCTACCAAATCCAAAGTATTCAAGAGTTTTTAGAATAAATGGGTGCTCTACCGAATCAAAGGCTTTGTAAAAATCACGAAATAAAAGAAATCAAAACAGATGACTGTAATCCATCACATCTGAAACCAGTCTCATGTTACTGTGGATCGATCTTCCACCAAGAAACCCAGACTGAGTTTCATTTATTATCTGGGACAAACCTAGTTTGAGTCTAGTTGCAATACATCCAGAAAGCAGCGTATAGTCTGTGCTGAGTGATGTCACTGGTCTAAGATCATCTAGTATTCTTTTGTCCTTGCCAGACTTTGGAATAAGAGTTATCAAACCTTGTTTCATAGTCGGCATCAACTGTCTTTTCTCTATGCATTCTTGTAGTGCCTTGAACAGCATATTTCTAATATCATTCCAAAAAAACTTATGCTAAGCTAGCAGTGAGTCCATCAGAGCCAGGGGATTTATTTACTGACCATTTCAAATTAACAGCATCTAATTCTTCTTAAATCTGATCACACATTCCTTTAAATACATCATCAGTGGTTGGTATGAAGCTACTGGAATCAGTACAGGAGTATGCAGATGTATAGAGCTTACTGTAAAAGGTGAAACTATCACTTTAGTTTGGTTATATTCTACTCCCTCTATCAGTAAGCTTGTTCTTTTCCCGTCTTGTCTTTTCTAAGTTGCAGAAATATGACGTGTTTTTTTCTCCCTCCTCAATCCATTTAGCTCTTGACCTTACAAATGCACCTTGGCTCTTTTAAGATATAGGTTATCTAGTTGGCTTTGTAGTTTCATTAGTTTCTCCTTGTCTTCACTACTCAGTTCAGGCCTACTACAGCGCTGGCTGATGTCATAAAACAGGCTGCTTTCCTCTTCTCTCCTTTCCTTACTTCCTTGCTAAATGTTATAGAAAATTCTCTAACTTTATATTTTACATATTCCCACTTATTGCAATAGTTATTTATGGATTCGGTAGTTTGAATTTCATGAATTATTTCTTTTATTTTTGAACAGTAATCCTTATTTGTTAGCTTCCAGTACCCTTTGTTGTTGTTTTCCCTACCAGTTGGGTTTAGGGTTCTTTCTGTCATACAGTGATCAGTTAAAGGGCCTTCAGACATTGAAGCTTGAAAGGTAAACTCTATGAATGAACTAGCAGCCAGCCAGTAGTCAATCCTAGAAGTACATGTACCACTGGGTTGGTACCATGTGTATTGTTTTTCCTCTGGGTTTAAAACTCTCCATATATCAACCAGGCAGTGATATTCATACATTCTCTAATTATGGGGTTGTAATGATTGCTGTAAAATGTAGAAGGCCATCTATCTTTCCATTCGCCCGGGGTCATATTCCAATCACCTCCCATCAGAATGAAATCTGTGGGGTGGAGGGCTTGAATATCTGATACAGTATTAGTAATCTTATCAAGCATTTCTTTGTTTTGAGCAACAGTTCAATATCCGTACACATTTGTTAATATGAGAAAATGGCTTTCAACTTTAAAACGACCGCTAGCCAGTGACCTTCCCCATCTGCTCTGTATGTGATGATGTCTCCTGGGAACCTATTCAAACAGATCGCTACACCAGCAGATGTAGCCTATTGGTTCCGTGACTAAACAATATCCGATCCCCCCCACTGGTTAGTCCAGAAAGTCACGTCTGAGCGGAAGAATGCGTTTCATTGTGTTTTACGCCCTTTGCAAAATAAAAAGAAAGCTTTTCTCTTAACTAAGTCCTTAAGACCCCTCACATTTAACGTAGCAGAAGAAAAAGTGCAATTGAACATTAAGATGGATAAATAACAAACCAATCCAACACAGAACTCAGAAGTAGCTTGTAAAATATGTCCTACGCTGTAAATAACAAATAAAGTGTCCCATGTTATTATATAACACTCATGTTTTTAAGTCAAACCTTTTTCTCCTATTTAGCCAATTTGTCGACCCTCTATGTATCCATGAGGTCGACGGTAGTAAGCACGTTTTCCTTCGCGGCGAGCTTGCTCGATCTGCGGCCACAGGTTCTTCCTCGCCTCCCTGTCCTCCAGTGGTAGCATCTCAGCGAAGCGGACGCCTCTCTCCTTGCATACCGGGGAATCCTTGCTTCGGCGCCACATCTCCTCCTTAACCAGCCTCCGGGCAAACAGAATGACCACATGTCGGTTCTTGTTGTCCTCCTTTCGGCCAACCCGGTGGACAATGGCTACGGCGTCTTCTAGCTGGCGTGTTTCCATGTCGGGAGCAATCTTAGCGAAGAGGTGTATGATGTCAGTTCTGATGTTTTCATCATTCTTCTCCTTCAGGCCTTTGAGTTTCAGACACCATCTCATCTTGTATCTTTCTTGCTCCCTGACCCTTTCCTTCAGCTCTTTGTTCTCCTTTTTCAGGAGTTCGCTTTGCGACTCCAGACCATTTATTTTCTTCTTACATTCTTTGACTTCTTCCGCATGAAATTGAACCGCTTTAGTTAAGCTCGCAATCATACAGCTACTCTGTTTAGCTTGCTCCTTGAGTTGTGCTAATTCCTTGTCAAAGTTTTTTTCCATGCTTTGAATAGCTTCCGGTATGGCCAGGTTGGAGACCTCCGCCTCTTTATTATCACTTTAGCTCTTCTTACCGACTGGAATCTTGCTCGGTGTTGTGGGGACGGACCCAGAATCTTTTCTTTTGTTAGCCGTACTAACTTCCATTGCGTAGTCGTGGTCGGCGGTTATGTCGTGGTCGGAGGTTATGTCGTGGTCGGAGGTTATGTCGTGGTCGGTGGTTATGTCGTGGTCGGAGGTTATGTCGTGGTCGGAGGTTATGTCGTGGTTGGAGGTTATGTCGTGGTCGGTGGTTATGTCGTGGTCGGAGGTTATGTCGTGGTCGGCGGTTATGTCGTGGTCGGGGGTTATGTCGTGGTCGGGGGTTATGTCGTGGTCGGAGGTTATGTCGTGGTCGGAGGTTATGTCGGTCGGCGGTTATGTCGTGGTCGGAGGTTATGTCGTGGTCGGAGGTTATGTCGTGGTCGGAGGTTATGTCGTGGTCGGAGGTTATGTCGTGGTCGGAGGTTATGTCGTGGTCGGAGGTTATGTCGTGGTCGGAGGTTATGTCGTGGTCGGAGGTTATGTCGTGGTCGGCGGTTATGTCGTGGTCGGCGGTTATGTCGTGGTCGGCGGTTATGTCGTGGTCGGCGGTTATGTCGTGGTCAACAGCGTTTTCTGCATCTTTTGACATTCGCTCAGTTGAACTCTGCGTTTCTTGGGTTTTCACACTACTTGCATCGTCAATTATCAGTTTGGCAGGTTTCAAAACTTTTTTCTCTTCCATTTCAAAGGTTTGAGTGTTAATTATCAAGTGCAAATTCCAAGTTTTGGGACAAGTTCTCTGCAGCCTTAGCTGTGCGTTGCTGCTCAACACGCCATCTTGCTGGAAGTTCCCTAAACGGTGTAAAGTGTGACTGTGTTTTACTGGAGAGGATTCAACACCGGGATGTAACAATCTGCAGCTGCCGTCGGAGAAACAACACAGACGGGGCGTTCAATGAAACTGGTAAACTACAGCGTCGTGGTGCATTTGAAGTTATTGTAAATGTCCTTTTCCATCTGATGGTTCAACAGCAATTTACTGCTTTATTTAATAAGTTATTGTTATTGTTATACATTATTATTAATCATTTCATTTTGACCATATGGCCTTAGCAATAAGGCCATATGGGCCTTTTTTTCACTTTCTTAAAAAGTCTCGGTTCAGGCACAGTTAATTATGTATGAGATTAATTTAGATTAATTAATCACAGAGAATGTAATTAATTAGATTAAAGTTTTTAATCGATTGACAGCCCTAATATATATATCTATATATATCTCTGGATGTGTATGTATACATATGTATATATATATATATATATATATATATATATATATATATGTATATATATATATATATATATATATATATATATATATATATATATATACATCACATACACACACACACACAGGTGCTGGTCATATAATTAGAATATCATGAAAAAGTTGATTTATTTCAGTAATTCCATTCAAAAAGTGAAACTTGTATAATGTATACATTCATTACACACAGACTGATATATTTCAAGTGTTTATTTCTTTTACTTTTGATGATTAGAACTGACAACTAATGAAAACCCCAAATTCAGTATCTCAGAAAATTAGAATATTGTGACAAGGTTCAATATTGAAGACACCTGGTGCCACACTCTAATCAGCTGATTAACTCAAAACACCTGCAAAGGCCTTTAAATGGTCCCTCAGTCTAGTTCTGTAGGCTACACAATCATGGGGAAGACTGCTGACTGGACAGCTGTCCAAAAGACGACCATTGACACCTTGCACAAGGAGGGCAAGACACGAAAGGTCATTGCTAAAGAGGCTGGCTGTTCACAGAGCTCTGTGTCCAAGCACATTAATAGAGAGGTGAAGGGAAGGAAAAGATGTGGTAGAAAAAAGTGTACAAGCAATAGGGATAACCGCATCCTGGAGAGGATGGTGAAACAAAACCCATTCAAAAATGTGGGGGGGATTCACAAAGAGTGGACTGCAGCTGGAGTCAGTGCTTCAAGAACCACCACACACAGACGTATGCAAGACATACTGCTGTCGCATTCCTTGTGTCAAGCCACTCCTGAACAAGACACAGCGTCAGAAGCGTCTCGCCTGGGCTAAAGACAAAGGACTGGACTGCTGCTGAGTGGTCCAAAGTTATGTTCTCTGATGAAAGTACATTTTACATTTCCTTTGGAAATCAAGGTCCCAGAGTCTGGAGGAAGAGAGGAGAGGCACAGAATCCACGTTGCTTGAAGTCCAGTGTAAAGTTTCCACAGTCAGTGATGGTTTGGGGTGCCATGTCATCTGCTGGTGTTGGTCCACTGTGTTTTCTGAGGTCCGCAGCCATCTACCAGGAAGTTTTAGAGCACTTCATGCTTCCTGCTGCTGACCAACTTTATGGAGATGCAGATTTCATTTTCCAACAGGACTTGGCACCTGCACACAGTGCCAAAGCTACCAGTACCTGGTTTAAGGACCATGGTATCCCTGTTCTTAATTGGCCAGCAAACTCGCCTGACCTTAACCCCATAGATCATCTATGGGGTATTGTGAAGAGGATGATGCGATATGCCAGACCCAACAATGCAGAAGAGCTGAAGGCCACTATCAGAGCAACCTGGGCTCTCCTAACACCTGAGCAGGGCCACAGACTGATCCACTCCACGCCACGCCGCATTGCTGCAGTCATTCAGGCAAAAGGAGCCCCAACTAAGTATTGAGTGCTGTACATGCTCATACTTTTCATGTTCATACTTTTCAGTTGGCCCACTTTTCTAAAAATCCTTTTTTGTATTGGTTTTAAGTAATATTCTAATTTTCTGAGATACTGAATGGGGGTTTTCATTAGTTGTCAGTTATAATCATCACAATTAAAAGAAATTAACATTTGAAATCTATCACTCTGTGTGTGATGAAGGAATATAATATACAAATTTCACTTTTTGAATGGAATTACTGACATAAATCAACTTTTTCATGATATTCTAATTATATGACCAGCACGTGTGTGTGTGTGTGTGTGTGTGTGTGTATATATATATATATCTGGATGTGTCTGTGTACAGTAGATGAAGTGTATATATATGTATATCTGGATGTGTGTCTGTGTACCGTAGATGAAGTGTATATATATGTATATCTGGATGTGTGTCTGTGTACCGTAGATGAAGTGTGTGTGTGTGTATATATATATATATATATATATATATATGATGATATGTCTGTGTACCGTAGATGACGTCCTGTTTCTTAATGAGGTCTTTGTGAAGCGTCTGCAGGAAGCTCGGCTCCACCACCAGACTCCAGCTGTCAGCCTGAACACAGCTCCCCTCCACCTGCAGATCCTCCAGCAGGGGAGTCCACCACCACTCACCTGAGAGACACAGGTACACACACACACACACACACACAGACACACGTCATCATCACCTCACTTTATTATATGATGAAGATTGACTGACTGACTGACTGACTGACCGTCGTCTGTCAGAGACTCCATGGACAAGGTTCTGCTCCTGAAGTTCAGAGACTCGGTGGACTGAGACAGAATCCTCCGCAGACCCACAGAGTCCTCGCTCATCCTGAGAGACAGACAGGTTAGAGACAGACAGGTTAGAGACAGACAGACCAGACAGGTAGATAGACAAACAGACAGGTAGAGAGAGACAGACAGGTAGAGAGAAACGGAGAGGCAGAGAGACAGACAGGTAGAGACAGACAGGTGGACAGTTTAACTTTCTGTAGGCAGTATGGAAACGTTAACTGAACTCTGATTTCTCTGGTAGCTGATTGGTTGGTTCCAGGGTTAAAACTTGTTATAAAAACAGAGCCTTTCAGACATTCAACAGCCAATCAGGTGCTGTTCCATCTCACCCTGCGATGTTATTGGTGGAGACGCTCTTGGCGAGCGAGAGGCCGGAGCGAACGCGTCTGGAGCCGAGCAGAGACTGGCGCAGGCTGTCAGACGGGTAGATGGCCGAGCTGGGGCGCTCCTTCATCATCGGAGCTGCACACAGAGACATCAAAATACATTTCCCACAATGCAGCAGGAGTGGTGTCAATGTGACAGAAACAGATAGACCGGTAGAGAGAGAGAGACAGGTTGACTCACTTTTAGTTCTCATGGCGACGTTCTGCAGAGCTGAACTGTTCCTGACAATAGCCAACTTCTGTTGCTGTTAGAGAGAGACAGACAGGCAGTTAGAGAGACAGACAGGCACACAGTTAGAGAGACAGACAGGTTAGAGAGACAGACAGACAGACAGACAGGTTAGAGAGACAGACAGACAGGTAGAGAGACAGACAGACACACAGTTAGAGAGACAGACAGGTTAGAGAGACAGACAGACACACAGACAGGTTAGAGAGATAGACAGACAGGTCTTACCCTTTGTTTCATCTTGGCACAGCTGGCCAGACTGTCTCTGCAGCGGTTATGGATGGTGACATTACAGGCTGAAAAAGACAGACAGGTAGACAGTCAGAGAGACAGGCAGTCAGAGAGACAGACAGACGGTCAGAGAGAGAGACAGACAGACCGAGAGACAGACTGACAGGTGCAAAAGTGTCAGTCATATTGTATCTTTGTATTGATCAGGTTATCTGTATCTACACACTTAATGGGATCAATATGTAAATAAATCCCCCCCCCTCCCCTAAAACGACAGACAGACAGACAGCTGTCTGTCTGCTGTCCGTCTGTCTGTCTGCTATCTGTGGTCTCTGCAACAGCCCAAAGAACCCAAAATAATTTCCCCAAGGACCTTTAAAACCTCAAGTCCACATTCCTGCAGAACTGAGGAGACACAAATAGTCTGCAAACACACACACAGACACACACAGACACACACACACACACACACACACGCCGTCATAACCCTGTAACACAGTTGGGATGTTTTAAGACCAGACATATCCAGCCCTTGGTAGACGGCCTCCCTAATCCCAGCTGCGTCGTGAGATGCAGAGCGTCCATATAACCCAAAACAACCCCTCCGTGATGTCCACCTCCTCGGCATATCGTATGCACACTGGCAGCTGCTCGGTTTGGGAGGACCTGGCCTCATCCACAGTTATAGAGACAAACCCAGTTTCCTGCACCTTTTCAGCAATGTGGTTGTAAAGCATGTGTGCACAGATGTCCTTTATTTCATTTTGAAAATCTGGGCTTGTGGCATTAAAATAACTGGATTGCATGTTTTCAAAATCAGCATCATGTTTCGATAAAAAACTGCAAACCTCGAGGAAATTGACACGCGATTCTGACTCTTCTCCCTCCTTGTGTCCATGACAGCAAGAGCATCTCGCTGCAGCCTGCTTGATGCTCCTCCACGACAGGGCCATCCAAGTTCAGACAGCAGCCTCACAACATCCACTGCTCTGCACAGATCCCCTCTGGTCTTTTCTACTGTAGCGTCATGGCCCTCAGACAGTCTAGCTGTTTCTACTGTAGCGTCATGGCCCTCAGACAGTCTAGCTGTTTCTACTGTAGCGTCATGGCCCTCAGACAGTCTAGCTGTTTCTACTGTAGCGTCATGGCCCTCAGACAGTCTAGCTGTTTCTACTGTAGCTCCATGGCTCTCAGACAGTCTAGCTGTTTCTACTGTAGCTCCATGGCCCTCAGACAGTCTAGCTGTTTCTACTGTCGCTCCATGGCCCTCAGACAGTCTAGCTGTTTCTACTGTCGCTCCATGGCCCTCAGACAGTCTAGCTGTTTCTACTGTAGCTCCATGGCCCTCAGACAGTCTAGCTGTTTCTACTGTCGCTCCATGGCCCTCAGACAGTCTAGCTGTTTCTACTGTCGCTCCATGGCCCTCAGACAGTCTAGCTGTTTCTACTGTAGCGTCATGGCTCTCAGACAGTCTAGCTGTTTCTACTGTAGCGTCATGGCCCTCAGACAGTCTAGCTGTTTCTACTGTAGCTCCATGGCCCTCAGACAGTCTAGCTGTTTCTACTGTAGCGTCATGGCTCTCAGACAGTCTAGCTGTAATAGATCCATCTGAGGAAGAGCTAGCTGGGATGTTATTCCACTTAATCATACAGCTCAGATGCAATTACCTATTTCAGCCACCAGGGGGCAATGCTCCCCCTCCCCCACTAAACCTTAGAAAAACACACACACACACACACACACACACACACACACACACACACACACTCACTAACCACACATGTTACCCCTCGACCTAGTTCTCAGGGTTCGTCCCCAGCAGCCAATCACAACGTTTGTTTTTAATCTGAAGAAGTGCATCATCTGCTCATTGTGAAGCAGGATTAACACACCATCTGTTACACACATACACACACACACACACACACTTACAGAGTTTATATTTTGTGTAGAACATACTCCTACCATTGTCTCTGGATATCTGGGTATCTGAAGTGTACCAGATACCCAGAGACAATGGTAGGAGTATGTTCTACACAAAATATAAACTCTGTGTGTGTGTGTGTGTCTCTCTGTGTGTGTGTGTGTGTGTGTCTCTGTGTGTGTGTGTGTTAATAAAGTTATTTGAATACCTGGGCAGCTGAGCGCCTCCTTGGCCGTGATGCTGCGGTTGCAGGAGGAACACAGTGTGGTCGACGACACCGTCAGAGACGTGAACAGGTGGCCATTACTATGGCGAGCCTCTCGCTCCCTCGCCTCCTTCTCCCGCTCCTTCAGACGCACCTTCTCCTTATTCTGACAGACAGACAGGCAGACAGACAGGTCAGAGACTACGACTACCGTACCATAACCCTACAGGACTAATGTTCAGCAGCAGCTAGTAACAAGCTGTAATGTTACCCTACAGGACTAATGTTCAGCAGCAGTTAGTAACAAGCTGTAATGTTACCCTACAGGACTAATGTTCAGCAGCAGTTAGTAACAAGCTGTAATGTTACCCTACAGGACTAATGTTCAGCAGCAGTTAGTAACAAGCTGTAATGTTACCCTACAGGACTAATGTTCAGCAGCAGTTAGTAACAAGCTGTAATGTTACCCTACAGGACTAATGTTCAGCAGCAGTTAGTCACTAAAAGTTCTGTTGTTGCTGCTGACAGACTCAGATTATTATTCTAAGAGTCTGACAACATTATGGGATGGATCCCTACAGAGATAGACCTTTTAGTTAAAGAGTAAGATCCTTTTAGTTTAACATGAAACAGCCCCGAAATCACCATCACCAAACTACACCAGACTCCATGTAAATAATCAGGACTTTTATCATCGTAAAACACACTTCATTCAAAGTGGACAGAAACTAAATAAAACTACCAAAAGCCGTCTTGGTTCATCTTTCCACTGTTCCAACAATCACCACTCTGGTTTGGTTGAAATAAACCCTTAATTCACCCATTTACATGTGGAAATATGCTGGCTCTATACACGCTAAAAGTCCTGATTATTTACATGGAGTCTGGTGGAAATATGCTGGCTCTATACACGCTAAAAGACCTGATTATTTACATGGAGTCTGGTGGGTGTGGTGATGGTGATTTCGGGGCTGTCTCTCTCTCTCTCTGTGTGAACTTCTCTTTTCTGTTTTTAACTTCTGCTCAGAGCGGGGAGCGGCAGGAAGAGGAAGTGTGTGAGAGATCACATCATCGAAACAGAAAACAAAGTGAAGTTCTCATTCTCAGCCGAAATATCAAGAGTTAAACTGTGACTGCTGACTGTCTGATTGGCCGTCTGGTGTTTGTATTTATAGAATATTGATCATTAAACTGTCACATGAAGTTAAAAAGGTTTAAAACAGGTTGGAAGAAGTGGTGACAGTCAGCGATCAGCTGATCAATAAATAAAGAGCCCAGTGATGAGAGGAATAAAGAAAGCTCTGTCTCCAGACCGGGAGGGGGGGGTCATGAGACAGGGAGAGACGGGATAGTCAGGGGGGGGAGACGGGAAAGAAAAGAGGCAGTAAGATGAAACCAGATGAGTCTGAGAGAGAATAAACAGGTCTCTGGTCTCTGGTCTCATGGTCTCTAGTCTCTTGTAATCCGTCCCTCCAGGATTTCTCGATGTCGCCAATTCACGCAAATTCAACCAATCACCGCGAATTTGGTGCGACTCGCAATTTTGACCAATCACCTGAAGTTTCCCACAACTTCAACCAATCACAGCAGTCCACATGCACTCTGAGAGCCACTGACCAATCAGGAGTGAGAACAGGTTTCTGACATCTCACATTTACCAACACAACATCCAGCGAAAGACAAAGCACATTTCAGACCGTCCTGCCAACCTGTAAACATTTAACATCAATGTAGACTGGAACGGTCTAAAAGTCACTGAAAGCTACTGCTGGTTCAACTCCATACACACACACACACACACACACACACACACAGAGACACACACACACACACACACACACACACACACACACACACACACACACACACACACACACACACACACACACACACAGACACACACACACACACACAGAGACACACATACAGAGACACACACACACACACACATACAGAGACACACACACACACACACACACACATACAGAGACACACAGACACACACACACACACACACACACACACACACACACACACACACACACACACACACACACACAGAGACACATACAGAGACACACACACACACACACACACGACACACACAGAGACACACACACACACACACACAGAGACACACACACACACACACACAGAGACACACACACACACACACACACACACACACACACAACGTCATCTCAACAAACATACAAAAGACATCGCAACTTTTATCGCAATTTTTTACAAAAGTTCCCTCAAAATAAATCAGCATTTTGGGCCGCAACAATCTCAGAAAAAGGCGGTGAGATCCTGGAGGGACTGATTAAAGTATTAGTATGCTTCTGATCCTTCATATCTACCTGGTCAGAACTGACTCAGCTGTCTGTCAACAAAGTCAAAATCAGTATTTACAGATATCTATATATCTAAACTGTGATATCGCTGACAGAGACGTGGAGGAACAATGATGGCCTCAGAGGGTTCAGCAGACACGTCACGGAAACTCCTCACACATGTCTGACTACTGTTTGGACAGGCTGGTCCACCTTAATGAAATGTCAACAGGAACGCTCTGCTGTTCTACACATGTTATTGTGTGTATGTTATTCATCCATTACACCAGGAAACAGCTGTTCATGTCCTGAAGAAGTTAAGGAGAAAACACAAGACTTTCACCCAGGAAACAGGTGATCATGTCCTGAAGAAGTTAAGGAGAAAACACAAGACTTTCACCAGGAAACAGGTGTTCATGTCCTGAAGAAGTTAAGGAGAAAACACAAGACTTTCACCAGGAAACAGGTGTTCATGTCCTGAAGAAGTTAAGGAGAAAACACAAGACTTTCACCAGGAAACAGGTGTTCATGTCCTGAAGAAGTTAAGGAGAAAACACAAGACTTTCACCAGGAAACAGGTGTTCAACCAGCAGTCCTGACCTCAACCCCATTGAACACTTGTGGGATCAGCTTGGGCGTGCTGTTCGTGCCAGAGTGACCAACACGACCACGTTGGCTGACTTGCAACAAATGCTGGTTGAAGAATGCCATCCCCCAGCAGTGTGTGACCAGGCTGGTGACCAGCATGAGGAGGAGGTGCCAGGCTGTTGTGGCTGTATATAGTTCTTCCTCACCTCCTCCTCCTCTTCTTCACCTCCTGGTGACCAGCATGAGGAGGAGGTGCCAGGCTGTTGTGGCTGTATATATATATATATACACACATACACACACACACACACACACACACACACACACACACATACACACAGTGGGGAGAACAAGTATTTGATACACTGCTGATTTTGCAGGTTTTCCTACTTCCAAAGCATGTAGAGGTCTGTAATGTTTATCATAGATACTCTCCAACTGTGAGAGACGGGATCTAAAACAAAAATCCAGAAAATCACATTGTATGATTTTTAAATAGTTAATTAGTATTTTATTGCATGACATAAGTATTTGATCACCTACCAACCAGTAAGAATTCCAGCTCTCACAGACCTGTTAGTTTTTCTTTAAGAAGCCCTCCTGTTCTCCACTCATTACCTGTAATAACTGCACCTGTTTGAACTCGTTACCTGTATAAAAGACACCTGTCCACACACTCAATCAAACAGACTCCAACCTCTCCACAATTGCCAAGACCAGAGAGCTGTGTAAGGACATCAGGGATAGCATTGTAGATCTGCTCAAGGCTGGGATGGGCTACAGGACAATAGGCAAGCAGCTTGGTGAGAAGGCAACAACTCTTGGCGCAATTATTAGAAAATGGAACAAGTTCAAGATGACGGTCAATCTCCGTCGGTCTGGGGCTCCATGCAAGATCTCACCTCGTGGGGCATCAATGATCATGAGGAAGGTGAGGGATCAGCCCAGAACTACACGGCAGGACCTGGTCAATGACCTGAAGAGAGCTGGGACCACAGTCTCAAAGAAAACCATTAGTGACACACTATGCCGTCATGGATTAAAATCCTGCAGCGCATGCAAGGTCCCCCTGCTCAAGCCAGCGCATGTCCAGGCCCGTCTGAAGTTTGCCACTAACCATCTGGATGATCCAGAGGAGGAATGGGAGAAGGTCATGTGGTCTGATGAGACTAAAATAGAGCTTTTTGGTCTAAACTCCACTCGCCTTGTTTGGAGGAAGAAGGATGAGTACAACCCCAAGAACACCATCCCAACCGTGAAGCATGGAGGTAGAAACATCATTCTTTGGGGATGCTTTTCCGCAAAGGGAACAGGACGACTGCACCGTATTGAGGGGAGGATGGATGGGGCCATGTATCGCGAGATCTTGGCCAACAACCTCCTTCCCTCAGTAAGAGCATTGAAGATGGGTCGTGGCTGGGTCTTCCAGCATGACGGAGTGGCTCCGTAAGAAGCATCTCAAGGTCCTGGAGTGGCCTAGCAAGTCTCCAGACCTGAACCCAATAGAAAATCTTTGGAGGGAGCTGAAAGTCCGTATTGCCCAGCGACAGCCCCGAAACCTGAAGGATCTGGAGAAGGTCTGTATGGAGGAGTGGGCCAAAATCCCTGCTGCAGTGTCTGCAAACCTGGTCAAGAACTACAGGAGACGTATGATCTCTGTAATAGCAAACAAAGGTTTCTGTACCAAATATTAAGTTCTGCTTTTCTGATGTATCAAATACTTATGTCATGCAATAAAATGCAAATTAATTACTTAAAAATCATACAATGTGTGTGTATCAAATAATTGTTCTCCCCCTTATATATATATATATATACAGTCAGGTCCATAAATATTGGGACATCGACACAATTCTAATCTTTTTGGCTCTATACACCACCACAATGGAGTTGAAATGAAACGAACAAGATGTGCTTTAACTGCAGACTTTCAGCTTTAATTTGAGGGTATTTACATCTAAATCAGGTGAACGGTGTAGGAATTACAACAGTTTGTATATGTGCCTCCCACTTTTTAAGGGACCAAAAGTAATGGGACAGATTAACAATCATAAATCAAACTTTCACTTTTTAATACTTGATTGCAAATCCTTTGCATTCAATTCCAGCCTGAAGTCTGGAAGGCATAGACATCACCAGACGCTGGGTTTCATCCCTGGTGATGCTCTGCCAGGCCTCTACTGCAACTGTCTTCAGTTCCTGCTTGTTCTTGGGGGCATTTTCCCTTCAGTTTTGTCTTCAGCAAGTGAAATGCATGCTCAATCGGATTCAGGTCAGGTGATTGACTTGGCCATTGCATAACATTCCACTTCTTTCCCTTAAAAAACTCTTTGGTTGCTTTCGCAGTATGCTTCGGGTCATTGTCCATCTGCACTGTGAAGCGCCGTCCAATGAGTTCTGAAGCATTTGGCTGAATATGAGCAGATAATATTGCCCGAAACACTTCAGAATTCATCCTGCTGCTTTTGTCAGCAGTCACATCATCAATAAATACAAGAGAACCAGTTCCATTGGCAGCCATACATGCCCACGCCATGACACTACCACCACCATACTTCACTGATGAGGTGGTATGCTTTGGATCATGAGCAGTTCCTTTCCTTCTCCATACTCTTCTCTTCCCATCACTCTGGTACAAGTTGATCTTTGTCTCATCTGTCCATAGGATGTTGTTCCAGAAATGTGAAGGCTTTTTTAGATGTTGTTTGGCAAACTCTAATCTGGCCTTCCTGTTTTTTGAGGCTCACCAATGGTTTACATCTTGTAGTGAACCCTCTGTATTCACTCTGGTGAAGTCTTCTTGATTGTTGACTTTGACACACATACACCTACCTCCTGGAGAGTGTTCTTGATCTGGCCAACTGTTGTGATGGTGTTTTCTTCACCAGGGAAAGTATTCTTCGGTCATCCACCACAGTTGTTTTCCGTGGTCTTCCGGGTCTTTTTGGTGTTGCTGAGCTCACCGGTGCGTTTCTTTCTTTTTAAGAATGTTCTCAAATCAGCTTGATTTGGCCACACCTAATGTTTTTGCTATCTCTCTGATGGGGTTTGTTTAGATTTTTTCAGCCTAATGATGGCTTGCTTCACTGATAGTGACAGCTCTTTGGATCTCATATTGAGAGTTGACAGCAACAGATTCCAAATGCAAATAGCACACTTGAAATGAACTCTGGACCTTTTATCTGCTCCTTGTAAATGGGATAATGAGGGAATAACACACACCTGGCCATGGAACAGCTGAGCAGCCAATTGTCCCATTACTTTTGGTCCCTTAAAAAGTGGGAGGCACATATACAAACTGTTGTAATTCCTACACCGTTCACCTGATTTGGATGTAAATACCCTCAAATTAAAGCTGAAAGTCTGCAGTTAAAGCACATCTTGTTCGTTTCATTTCAACTCCATTGTGGTGGTGTATAGAGCCAAAAAGATTAGAATTGTGTCGATGTCCCAATATTTATGGACCTGACTGTATATATATATATATATAAAGGGGGAGAACAATTATTTGATACACACACATTGTATGATTTTTAAGTAATTAATTTGCATTTTATTGCATGACATAAGTATTTGATACATCAGAAAAGCAGAACATAATATTTGGTACAGAAACCTTTGTTTGCTATTACAGAGA
>NW_027595519.1:67500-77500 GCF_031162955.1 Sander vitreus | reverse complement strand
AAGTTTCCTCAGAGTCTCCGGGGACGAGGGGGGGGGGGGGGGGGGGGGGGGGAGAATGACAGCCAATCATGTTGGCCGTCTGACCCCGATCTTTCAGCAGAGAGACGGACCGAAGGAGGGATGGAGGACGGAGAGATGGAAGGCGTCCAAGTAGACGACAGGGTCAGGCCGGCAGAAACTGCTGCTCCACTCTGATTGGTTCCTCCAGAAAACCTGAGGACAGAAGCTTGTTATCAGCGTCAAGCTGTTCAAATATTCAAACGCTGTCAACTGCATGAGTGTCCTAGTTAACTCGTGATTAATCACACATTAATCACTCATTAATCACTCATTAATCACACATTAATCACACATTAATCACACATTAATCACTCATTAATCACACATTAATCACACATTAATCACACATTAATCACACATTAATCACACATTAATCACTCATTAATCACTCAATCACTCATTAATCACACATTAATCACTCAATCACTCATTAATCACTCATTAATCACACATTAATCACTCATTAATCACACATTAATCACTCAATCACTCATTAATCACACATTAATCACACATTAATCACACATTAATCACTCATTAATCACTCATTAATCACTCATTAATCACACATTAATCACTCATTAATCACTCATTAATCACACATTAATCACACATATTAATCACTCATTAATCACACATTAATCACTCATTAATCACTCATTAATCACACATTAATCACACATTAATCACTCATTAATCACTCATTAATCACACATTAATCACACATTAATCACTCATTAATCACACATTAATCACACATATTAATCACTCATTAATCACTCATTAATCACTCATTAATCACTCATTAATCACACATCAATCACTCATCAATCACTCATCAATCACACATTAATCACTCATCAATCACTCATTAATCACTCATTAATCACACATTAATCACTCATTAATCACACATTAATCACACATTAATCACACATTAATCACTCATTAATCACACAATCACACATTAATCACACATTAATCACACATTAATCACACATTAATCACACATTAATCACTCATTAATCACTCATTAATCACACATTAATCACACATTAATCACACATTCCCCCTGCTCTGGTGTTCCCCCTCTCATTCCCCCTGCTCTGGTGTTCCCCCCCTCTCATTCCCCCTGCTCTGGTGTCCCCCTCTCATTCCCCCTGCTCTGGTGTCCCCCTATCATTCCCCCTGCTCTGGTGTCTCCCCCTCTCATTCCCCCTGCTCTGGTGTCTCCCCCTCTCATTCCCCCTGCTCTGGTGTCTCCCCCTCTCATTCCCCCTGCTCGGTTTAAGACCGTTGGCGTTCTAAACAGTAGCAGTGTTTTTTCAGAGAGAAATGTTACCCAAAGTTCTGCTTCAGTACCAGATGTTGTGGTACTTGTACTTTACTTGAGTCTTTTCTCGTCATGCCACTTTCTACTTCTACTCCGCTACATGTCAGAGAGAAATATTCTACTTTTTACTCCACTTTTGCGAGTGTTTCTTCCCACGTTTCTGCAGGAGTTTGTATTCGTTGGTGCTGTTTTAGAAGAGCTGGAGAGAAAGACAGAGAGGAAAGAACTGTAACTTGTAACAGAGTATTTATACAGTGTGGTATTAATGCTTTTACTGCAGTAAAGGATCTGAATACTTCTTGTAGCGCTGGTAGAGTTTGGTTTTGAAACTGTGTCTGGCTGTGAGGTTTTGGCGGAGGCTCGAAGGCCCGGACAGCGTTGCTCAATCGGCCCTGCCTCTCCTCACCACAGCTCGCAAATTAAACAGTATCTGAAGGCTGGAAGATTACATTAATCTCAGGCTGATCTGCACAGTTTCAACTCTGCTCCGTCTTATCTGCAGACTTGGCAGAGAGAAAGGCCCGATACACCACGCCATCTGACCTTTGTCACCATTAAACTGGAGTCAGTCTCCTTTATAATGTGTCTGCTGCAGCGGGACACTTTTCATTCATCATGACGGGACGGGGGCACAGACTGGCGGACATTTACAGGCTCGGGGAGAGACACACCGGGCCAATCAGAGGGGGTCAGCCCCATGTTCCCACAGCCCTATGGTCCCACAGCCCTATGGTCCCACAGCCCTATGTTCCCACAGCCCTATGGTCCCACAGCCCTATGGTCCCACAGCCCTATGGTCCCACAGCCCTATGGTCCCACAGCCCTATGGTCCCACAGCCCAGTGGTCCCACAGCCCTATGGTCCCACAGCCCAGTGGTCCCACAGCCCTATGGTCCCACAGCCCAGTGGTCCCACAGCCCTATGGTCCCACAGCCCAATGTTCCCACAGCCCTATGGTCCCACAGCCCAATGTTCCCACAGCCCTATGGTCCCACAGCCCAATGTTCCCACAGCCCTATGGTCCCACAGCCCAATGTTCCCACAGCCCTATGTTCCCACAGCCCTATGTTCCCACAGCCCTATGTTCCCTCAGCCCTATGGTCCCACAGCCCAATGTTCCCACAGCCCTATGGTCCCACAGCCCAATGTTCCCACAGCCCTATGTTCCCACAGCCCTATGTTCCCTCAGCCCTATGGTCCCACAGCCCTATGTTCCCAAAGCCCTATGTTCCCTCAGCCCTATGGTCCCACAGCCCAGTGGTCCCACAGCCCTATGTTCCCACAGCCCAATGTTCCCACAGCCCTATGGTCCCACAGCACTATGTACCCACAGCCCTATGTTCCCTCAGCCCTATGTTCCCACAGCCCAATGTTCCCACAGCCCTATGGTCCCACAGCCCAATGTTCCCACAGCCCTGTGTTCCCACAGCCCTATGTTCCCTCAGCCCTATGGTCCCACAGCCCTATGTTCCCACAGCCCAATGTTCCCACAGCCCTATGTTCCCACAGCCCTATGTTCCCTCAGCCCTATGTTCCCACAGCCCTATGTTCCCACAGCCCTATGGTCCCAGAGCCCTATGTTCCCACAGCCCTATGTTCCCACAGCCCTATGTTCCCACAGCCCAATGTTCCCACAGCCCTATGTTCCCACAGCCCTATGTTCCCTCAGCCCTATGGTCCCACAGCCCAGTGGTCCCACAGCCCTATGTTCCCACAGCCCAATGTTCCCACAGCCCTATGGTCCCACAGCACTATGTACCCACAGCCCTATGTTCCCTCAGCCCTATGGTCCCACAGCCCAATGTTCCCACAGCCCTATGGTCCCACAGCCCTATGTTCCCACAGCCCTATGGTCCCAGAGCCCTATGTTCCCTCAGCCCTATGGTCCCACAGCCCTATGTTCCCACAGCCCAATGTTCCCACAGCCCTATGTTCCCACAGCCCTATGTTCCCACAGCCCAATGGTCCCACAGCCCTATGTTCCCACAGCCCTATGGTCCCACAGCCCTATGTTCCCACAGCCCTATGTTCCCTCAGCCCTATGTTCCCACAGCCCTATGTTCCCACAGCCCTATGGTCCCAGAGCCCTATGGTCCCACAGCCCTATGTTCCCACAGCCCTATGTTCCCACAGCCCAATGTTCCCACAGCCCCATGTTCCCACAGCCCTATGGTCCCACAGCCCAATTGTCCCACAGCCCTATGTTCCCACACCCCTATGTTCCCACAGCCCTATGGTCCCACAGCCCCATGTTCCCACATCCCTATGTTCCCACAGCCCTATGGTCCCACAGCCCTATGTTCCCACAGCCCTATGTTACCACAGCCCAATGTTCCCACAGCCCTATGGTCCCACAGCCCTATGTTCCCACAGCACAATGTTCCCAAAGCCGTATGGTCCCACAGCCCTATGTTCCCACAGCCCTATGTTCCCACAGCCCTATGTTCCCACAGCCGTATGGTCCCACAGCCCAATGGTCCCACAGCCCAATTGTCCCACAGCCCTATGTTCCCACAGCCCCATGTTCCCACAACACTATGTTCACACAGCCCAATGTTCCCACAGCCAAATGTTCCCACAGCCCAATGTTCCCACAGCCCTATGGTCCCACAGCCCTATGTTCCCACAGCCCCATGTTCCCACAGCCCCATGTTCCCACAGCCCTATGTTCCCACAGCCCAATGTTCCCACAGCCCTATGTTCCCACAGCCCATATGTTCCCTCAGCCCTATGTTCCCACAGCCCCATGTTCCCACAGCCGTATGGTCCCACAGCCGTATGGCCCCACAGTCCAATGGTCCCACAGCCGTATGGTCCCACAGCCCTATGTTCCCACAGCCCAATGTTCCCACAGCCCCATGTTCCCACAGCCCAATGTTCCCATAGCACAATGTTCCCTCAGCCCCATGTTCCCACAGCCCTATGTTCCCACAGCCCAATGTTCCCATAGCCCAATGTTCCCACAGCCCCATGTTCCCACAGCCCAATGTTCCCACAGCCAAATGGTCCCACAGCCCCATGGTCCCACAGCCCTATGTTCCCACAGCCCTATGTTCCCTCAGCCCAATGTTCCCACAGCCCCATGTTCCCACAGCCCTATGTTCCCACAGCCAAATGGTCCCACAGCCCCATGGTCCCACAGGCCTATGTTCCCACAGCCATATGTTCCCTCAGCCCTATGTTCCCACAGCCCGATGTTCCCACAGCCGTATGGCCTCACAGCCCGATGTTCCCACAGCCCTATGTTCCCACAGCCCAATGGTCCCACAGCCCTATGGTCCCACAGCCGTATGGTCCCACAGCCCTATGTTCCCACAGCCCTATGTTCCCACAGCCCAATGGTCCCACAGCCCAATGGTCCCACAACACTATGTTCCCACAGCCCCATGTTCCCACAGCCCTATGTTCCCACAGCCCTATGGTCCCACAGCCCTATGTTCCCACAGCCCAATGGTCCCACAGCCCTATGTTCCCACAGCCCCATGTTCCCACAGCCCTATGTTCTCACAGCCCAATGTTCCCACAGCCCAATGTTCCCACAGCCCCATGTTCCCACAGCCCTATGTTCCCACAGCCCAATGGTCCCACAGCCCTATGTTCCCACAGTCCAATGGTCCCACAGCCGTATGGTCCCACAGCCCTATGTTCCCACAGCCCAATGTTCCCACAGCCCCATTTTCCCACAGCCCCATGTTCCCACAGCCCAATGTTCCCATAGCACAATGTTCCCTCAGCCCTATGTTCCCACAGCCCAATATTCCCACAGCCAAATGGTCCCACAGCCCCATGGTCCCACAGCCTGATGTTCCCACAGCCGTATGGTCCCACAGCCGTATGGCCCCACAGCCCGATGTTCCCACAGCCCTATGTTCCCACAGCCCTATGTTCCCACAGCCCTATGGTCCCACAGCCCTATGTTCCCACAGCCCAATGTTCCCACAGCCCTATGTTCCCACAGCCCTATGTTCCCACAGCCCTATGTTTCCACAGCCCAATGTTCCCACAGCCCTATGTTCCCACAGCCCTATGTTCCCACAGCCCAATGTTCCCACAGCCCCATTTTCCCACAGCCCCATGTTCCCACAGCCCAATGTTCCCACAGCACAATGTTCCCTCAGCCCTATGTTCCCACAGCCCTATGTTCCCACAGCCCTATGTTTCCCACAGCCCAATGTTCCCACAGCCCTATGGTCCCACAGCCGTATGGTCCCACAGCCCTATGTTCCCACAGCTCTATGTTCCCACAGCCCAATGGTCCCACAGCCCAATGGTCCCACAGCCCTATGTTCCCACAGCCCAATGGTCCCACAGCCCTATGTTCCCACAGCCCAATGTTCCCACAGCTCTATGTTCCCACAGCCCTATGTTCCCACAGCCCTATGTTCCCACAGCTCAATGGTCCCACAGCTAAATGCACCCCCCAACAAGTAGACTTCATATTTCACAGTTCCTGTTTTCTGTCAGATCATTCATAGATCTGACAAAAACGCAGAAAAAAGCATTTTGTTTTTACCATATATGTTTTTCAATATTTTGGGGACTTTATTTTATAATATTGTTTTGAAGTTTTTGCAGCTTTCTAACTGTAAACACTCCGTTTGTGCCCTCGTTAGCGTTCCTTAACGAGAGGCTCGTTCTAATGATTCATGAGCCAATAAGTCACAGCGTGCCTGTAATTTAAGCCAACGCTCCTTCAGACATTTAGGATTTACTGTCTTCACATATTTAGTTTAATTGTCTCGTATGTAATAATTCATGTTCATCTTCTCCAGCAGGATAAATCATCTGCACAGAGACAAGATGTTTTCTGTGACTGTGTGAAAACGGTGCATCAGTATTTTATTACATATACCAACAATGTCAGAAATAATGTGCAAAATGTAAACCTGCCTCTGCTACATAGTCTCAGGAAGGAACTGGTTCTGGTGGAACATGTACACGTTCAACAGTAGTTTTAGTTCGTCGGGTTCTTTCGTGTTTTTCCGGAAATCGGCAATCTATGCAGCGAAAGTGCTGAGTATTTGAAAAAGATGGAGGGGGGGGGTCACCATCTCTGTCCTAACGCAGCCAAGAACCAAGAGAGTGGATCACATCACTCCAGTTCTGAAAGTCAGTATGTAGTATGTGTAGTATGTAGTATGTAGTATGTGTAGTATGTGTAGTATGTAGTATGTGTAGTAAGACTGCAGTGTGTGTAGTAAGACTGCAGTATGTGTAGTATGTGTAGTAAGACTGCAGTGTGTGTAGTAAGACTGCAGTATATGTAGTATGTGTAGTAAGACTGCAGTATGTGTAGTATGCAGCATGTGTAGTATGCAGTATGTGTAGTAGGACTGCAGTATGTGTAGTATGCAGTATGTGTAGTAAGACTGCAGTATGTGTAGTATGCAGTATGTGTAGTAAGACTGCAGTATATGTAGTAAGACTGTAGTATGTGTAGTAAGACTGCAGTATGTGTAGTAAGACTGCAGTATATGTGGTAAGACTGTAGTATGTGTAGAAATACTGCAGTATGTGTAGTATGCAGTATGTGTAGTAAGACTGCAGTATGTGTAGTATGCAGTATGTGTAGTAAGACTGCAGTATGTGTAGTATGCAGTATGTGTAGTAAGACTGCAGTATGTGTAGTATGCAGTATGTGTAGTAAGACTGCAGTATGTGTAGTATGCAGTATGTGTATTAATACTGCAGTATGTGTAGTAAGACTGCAGTATGTGTAGTATGCAGTATGTGTAGTAAGACTGCAGCATGTGTAGTATGCAGTATGTGTAGTAAAACTGCAGTATGTGTAGTATGTAGTATGTGTAGTAAGACTGCAGTATGTGTAGTATGCAGTATGTGTAGTAAGACTGCAGTATGTGTAGTATGCAGTATGTGTAGTAAGACTGCAGTATGTGTAGTATGTGTGTATGCAGTATGTGTAGTAAGACTGCAGTATGTGTAGTATGCAGTATGTGTAGTAAGACTGCAGTATGTGTAGTATGCAGTATGTGTAGTAAGACTGCAGTATGTGTAGTATGCAGTATGTGTAGTAAGACTGCAGTATGTGTAGTATGCAGTATGTGTAGTAAGACTGCAGTATGTGTAGTATGCAGTATGTGTAGTAAGACTGCAGTATGTGTAGTATGCAGTATGTGTAGTAAGACTGCAGCATGTGTAGTATGCAGTATGTGTAGTAAGACTGCAGCATGTGTAGTATGCAGCATGTGTAGTATGCAGTATGTGTAGTATGTAATATGTTTAGTAAGACTGCAGTATGTGTAGTATGCAGTATGTGTAGTAAGACTGCAGTATGTGTAGTATGCAGCATGTGTAGTATGCAGTATGTGTAGTAAGACTGCAGCATGTGTAGTATGCAGTATGTGTAGTAAGACTGCAGTATGTGTAGTAAGACTGCAGTATGTGTAGTAAGAATGCAGTATGTGTAGTATGCAGTATGTGTAGTATGCAGTATGTGTAGTATGCAGTATGTGTAGTATGTGTAGTAAGACTGCAGTGTGTGTAGTAATACTGCAGTATGTGTAGTAAGACTGCAGTGTGTTTAGTATGCAGTATGTGTAGTAAGCAGTGTGTGTAGTAATACTGCAGTATGTGTAGTATGCAGTATGTGTAGTATGCAGTATGTGTAGTAATACTGCAGAATGTGTAGTAAGACTGTAGTATGTGTAGTAATACTGCAGTATGTGTAGTAAGACTGCAGTATGTGTAGTAATACTGCAGTATGTGTAGTAAGACTGTAGTATGTGTAGTAATACTGCAGTATGTGTAGTAAGACTGCAGTATGTGTAGTAATATTGCAGTATGTGTAATAAGACTGCAGTGTGTGTAGTAATACTGCAGTATGTGTAGTAAGCAGTATGTGTAGTAATACTGCAGTATGTGTAGTAAGACTGTAGTATGTGTAGTAATACACGGGAGGTATAACGAGTGACAAAGGAAGAAAACTGGAGGACAACGGGAGGTCAACGGGAGGTCAACGGGAGGTCAACGGGAGGACAACGGGAGGTCAACGGGAGGTCAACGGGAAGACAACGGGAGACAACGGGAGGTCAACGGGAGAACAACGGTTGGTCAACGGGAGGTCAACGGGAGGACAACGGAAGGTCAACGGGAAGTCAACGGGAGGACAAAGGAAGACAACGGGAGGACAACGGGAGGACAACGGGAGGTCAACGGGAGGTCAACGGGAAGACAACGGGAGGACAACGGGAGGGTTACAACGGGAAGTCAACGGGAAGTCAACGGGAGGACAACGGGAGGACAACGGGAGGACAATGGGAGGTCAACGGGAAGTCAACAGGAGGACAAAGGAAGAAAACGGGAGGACAACGGGAGGTCAACGGGAGGACAACGGGAGGTCAACGGGAAGTCAACGGGAGGTCAACGGGAGGACAACGGGAGGACATCGGGAAGGACAACGGGAGGTCAACGGGAGGACAACGGGAGGACAAAGGAAGAAAACGGGAGGACAACGGGAGGTCAACGGGAGGACAACGGGAGGTCAACGGGAGGATAACGGGAGGACAAAGGAAGAAAACGGGAGGACAACGGGAGGTCAACGGGAGGACAACGGGAGGTCAACGGGAGGACAACGGGAGGACAAAGGAAGAAAACGGGAGGTCAACGGGAGGTCAAAGGGAGGACAACGGGAGGACAACAGGAGGTCAACGGGAAGTCAACAGGAGGACAAAGGAAGAAAACGGGAGGTCAACGGGAGGTCAACGCGATGTCAACGGGAGGACAACAGGAAGACAACGGGAGGACAACGGGACGTCAACGGGAGGACAACGGGAGGACAAAGGAAGAAAACGGGAGGACAACGGGAGGTCAACGGGAGGACAACGGGAGGTCAACGGGAGGACAACGGGAGGACAAAGGAAGAAAACGGGAGGACAACGGGAGGTCAACGGGAGGACAACGGGAGGTCAACGAGAAGTCAACAGGAGGACAAAGGAAGAAAACGGGAGGTCAACGGGAGGTCAACGCGATGTCAACGGGAGGACAACAGGAAGACAACGGGAGGACAACGGGAGGTCAACGGGAGGTCAGCGGGAGGACAACGGGAGGACAACGGGAGGTCAATGGGAGGACAACGGGAGGTCAACGGGAAGTCAACGGGTGGTCAACGGAAGGTCAACGGGAGGACAACGGGAGGACAACGGGAGGACAAAGGAAGAAAACGGGAGGTCAACGGGAGGACAACGGGAGGACAACGGGAGGTCAACGAGAAGTCAACAGGAGGACAAAGGAAGAAAACGGGAGGTCAACGGGAGGTCAACAGGATATCAACGGGAGGACAACGGGAAGACAACGGGAGGACAACGGGAGGTCAACGGGAAGACAACGGGAGGTCAACGGAAGGTCAACGGGAGGACAACGGGAGGACAACGGGAGGTCAAAGGGAGGACAACGGGAGGTCAACGGGAAGTCAACGGGAGGTCAACGGGAAGACAACGGGAAGTCAACGGGAAGTCAACGGGAGGACAACGGGAGGACAACGGGAAGACAACGGGAAGATAACGGGAGGACAAAGGAAGAAAACTGGAGGACAACGGGAGGTCAACGGGAGGACAACGGGAAGACAACGGGAGGACAACGGGAGGTCAA
>NW_027595519.1:30000-40000 GCF_031162955.1 Sander vitreus | reverse complement strand
TAGCGTTCCTAGGACATAACGTTCCTAGGACATACCGTTCCTAGGACATAGCGTTCCTAGGACATAACGTTCCTAGAACATACCGTTCCTAGGACATACCGTTCCTACGACATACCGTTCCTAGGACATACCGTTCCTAGGACATACCGTTCCTAGGACATACCGTTCCTAGGACATAGCGTTCCTAGGACATAGCGTTCATAGGACATAGCGTTCCTAGGACATACCGTTCCTAGGACATAGCGTTCCTAGGACATAACGTTCCTAGGACATACCGTTCCTACGACATAGCGTTCCTAGAACATACCGTTCCTAGAACATAGCGTTCCTAGGACATACCGTTCCTACGACATAGCGTTCCTACGACATACCGTTCCTACGACATACCGTTCCTAGGACATACCGTTCCTAGAACATACCGTTCCTAGGACATACCGTTCCTACGACATACCGTTCCTAGAACATAGCGTTCCTAGAACATACCGTTCCTAGAACATACCGTTCCTAGAACATAGCGTTCCTACGACATACCGTTCCTAGAACATACCGTTCCTAGAACATACCGTTCCTAGAACATACCGTTCCGAGAACCCTGTTTTTTCTCGTGTTCTGACTGGACCAATTTGGGGATTATTAAGTCCCTCTGACCACAGTTCCTGTAACTCTTTCAGCTCCTACTTCAGGGCGGGGTCTGTTCCCTTTTCCGCATCTTTTTAATATTGTATTAACTTCACTGTTTAGCATGCCTTCTACTTTTGTAAACAGGTCTTAAGTTTATCTTTGCACTCTATAGTTTGCTGTGTTGTGTTTTACTTTGATATAAATAAAATATTTAATAGAAAAGTGGGTTACTACAGTTATTTGTACATGCACACATGGCCACTTGGCCAGTGTGAATGCCAATAGCAAAACCAGTTTTGGGGGAGAGTGGTTAGTAGATCTGTTTAGAAGTGGACGGTTCCTAGAACTACGTTCCTGGAACTACTTGGTCGGAAAGAGGCTTTAGGGTGTCAGGGGACCCAGGTCCAATTGGGAGGCGCCAAGACAATATGTGCAAGTACTGCCTACTGCTACTTACCAGTTAGAATTATGTTTTTATATTTATTTTTTATTTGTTTTGATATTGACATTGATATATTCAGACATTCATTCAATATATTCAGACATTCATTCAATATATTCAGACGTTCATTCAATATATTCAGACTTTTATTCAATATAGTCAGACGTTCATTCAATATATTCAGACTTTTATTCAATATATTCAGACTTTTATTCAATATAGTCAGACTTTCATTCAATATATTCAGACGTTCATTCAATATATTCAGACTTTTATTCAATATATTCAGACTTTTATTCAATATAGTCAGACGTTCATTCAATATATTCAGACTTTTATTCAATATAGACTTTCATTCGATATTCAGACTTTTTTTCATTCAATATATTCAGACGTTCATTCAATATATTCAGACGTTCATTCAATATATTCAGACTTTTATTCAATATATTCAGACGTTCATTCAATATATTCAGACTTTTATTCAATATAGTCAGACTTTCATTCAATATATTCAGACTTTTATTCAATATATTCAGACATTCATTCAATATATTCAGACGTTCATTCAATATATTCAGACTTTTATTCAATATAGTCAGACGTTCATTCAATATATTCAGACTTTTATTCAATATATTCAGACGTTCATTCAATATATTCAGACTTTTATTCAATATATTCAGACTTTCATTCAATATATTCAGACGTTCATTCAATATATTCAGACGTTCATTCAATATATTCAGACGTTCATTCAATATATTCAGACTTTTATTCAATATAGTCAGACGTTCATTCAATATATTCAGACTTTTATTCAATATATTCAGACGTTCATTCAATATATTCAGACTTTTATTCAATATAGTCAGACTTTCATTCAATATATTCAGACGTTCATTCAATATATTCAGACTTTTATTCAATATAGTCAGACTTTCATTCAATATATTCAGACTTTTATTCAATATATTCAGACTTTTATTCAATATAGTCAGACGTTCATTCAATATATTCAGACTTTTATTCAATATAGTCAGACTTTCATTCAATATATTCAGACTTTCATTCAATATATTCAGACGTTCATTCAATATATTCAGACTTTTATTCAATATATTCAGACGTTCATTCAATATATTCAGACTTCACATACATATAATAATTTCCTAAACGGCATGCCATACTCCACAGCAGACGTTTTTATAACAATAGGCTAACGATTGGGTCATAACCACGAGACTTCCTGTCTCATAGTAGAGGAGTTACCGTATAGTACAGGAGAAGCTCTCAGGCAGTTTGGACTTCCATCAGCTGTTTAAGTGTAATGACTAATGTTAACTATCATTTTAGTGATCAATAATGAGCCTGTGTCTATGTTATCTCCTTACATATACCTACGCTCTCCGTCTCTGCTAGATTGGGAATGATTGAGATTTCTCTTGGCACAGCTACCAGAAGACTTCCAACTTTCAGACAGGTTGCTCACGTCACATCTACGTCTTCAAGCTCAGTTGGAGGCTGCTCAGTAACGCTCAGCCATCACCGGGAAAGAGACGTCACTGGTCTCCGTCCAGAGACGTCACTGGTCTCCGTCCAGAGACGTCACTGGTCTCCGTCCAGAGACACGGGGTCTGCTGGTCCATTTCTTTAACTGTCTATATTATCTTATCTAATCTTATTGTACAGTAGTTCCTAATAATGTTTGCTGTTGTATAGCTTTTAGTAAAGTGTAGTGGAGTAAAAAGTACAATATTCCTCTCTGAAATGTAGTGGAGTAGAAGTAGAAAGTACCCATAGCAGGCGTAGATTTTGGGGGGGGGGGTGCAGGGGATATGTCCCCCCCCCCCGCCCAATATTTAGAAGAGGGAGATTTCTCCCCCCCTCAAAAAATATGAAAGACAACCCACATCACAAGAATAACTTTTCAGGGGGCTCAAAACAAGTTTATAATCTTCTTAGGGCTGCGTTTCTCCCAAAATTCAATGGAAGTAATCATTCATACCTGTGAAGAACGTTGGGTATGGGACGTATGGGTCCCATAGAACCCACATGCACGCATCCACGATATTTAGGGGCAATTTGGTTGTAAGAAACCCAAATTTCGGATATTAGAAACTTTGAAAACAAGAGGGACAACACAAGGGTTAAGTACAGTACTTTGAGTAAATGTACTTAGTTATGGCGTTTTTCCAGTACATGGTACCTGCTCGACTCTACTCGCCTCTACACACTGCGTGGCTGGTCGTTATACGCCGTCTCGACGCAAACACCAGCGCACAAGTATAAACATCAGGCCACTTGAGCTTGTTTTCCAGTTCTGTGGAGGCTCCACGCAGAGCTTTCTCCGTAGCCTATGTAAGCGGCCTGATGTTTATACTTGTGTGCTGGTGCTTGCGTCGAGCCGGCCACGTGTGTGTGTACGTGGCTACGGAGAAAGCTCTGCCTGGAGCCTCCGCAGAACTGTCAAACAAGCGGCGCCGCAGGAAACTGCCGTGACCTAACGCGACACAGAACGTGGAAGGTGTGTTGTTGTTGCCAGAAGACACGTTTAGTTTCAAATGAAGCTGGAGGCAGCAGAAATAAACACAGCTGGATAAACTGTTTAAGAATGGCGGGTTTGTTCAGGACACCCCCGTCTGTCGCTTTCACGTCACCTTTTGGTATCGCCTCAGCTCGCTGGGTACTAAAGAAAGTACCTGTTAGCAGGTACCAGGGACTTTTTTCTCGTAATGGAAAAACAAAAAAGGCGAGTAGAGTCGAGGCGAGCAGGTACCACGTGATGGAAAAGCACCATTACATTCCACCACTGAGAAACACAGTAATGAAACATGTTGCAGTTCCGTCTCTCGGCCACCAGAGGGCGCTGCTCCCTAACAACCAGCAGGCAGGGCTCCTTTAACCCACCGGGCAACTTTTAGACTCTCGTTTACTGTTTACTTTTCAACGTTTTGGCCTCCTTCCCGATGTTTTTTTTATGTTTTCTTTTTCTACATTTTTGAAGGTTATTCTGACGTTTTCTTGTCACTTCTTTACACGTTATTTTCACTTTCTTCCATGTTTTTTTTGTCACTTTTTTCGATGTTTGTTGGTTTCCTTCTGAGCTGTTTTTTGTGGACTTTTGTTGTTGTTTTTTCCCCACATTTTTAAAACCTATTATTATTATTATTTAACTTGTGAAGAGTAACGGCTGTAGGGAACATATGTGTGTATGTGTGTGTGTCTGTATGTGTGTGTGTGTGTGTGTGTGTGTGTGTGTGTGTGTGTGTGTGTGTGTGTGTGTGTGTGTGTGTGTGTGTGTGTGTGTGTGTATGTGTGTGTGTCTGTGTGTGTGTGTGTGTGTGTGTGTGTGTGTGTGTGTGTGTGTGTGTGTGTGTGTGTGTGTGTGTGTGTGTGTGTGTGTGTGTGTGTGTGTGTCTGTGTGTGTGTGTGTGTGTGTGTGTGTGTGTGTGTGTGTCTGTGTGTGTGTGTCTGTGTGTGTGTGTGTGTGTGTGTGTGTGTGTGTGTGTGTGTGTGTGTGTGTGTGTGTGTGTGTGTGTGTGTGTGTGTGTCTGTGTGTGTGTGTGTGTGTGTGTGTGTGTCTGTGTGTGTGTGTGTGTATTTTGAAAATGTGGTTGAAAGAAACCCAAATTTCTGATGTAGAAACCTTTTGAAAATGGGTAAGAGGGTTACATTTAAATATATTTACATATACACATATGTTGAAAAAAACGGTATAATAATACTTATTGTTAAGTAATTATAGACATATACAGAAATATAAAATAATATACATGAACACAAACGAGTATTTCAACATAAAACACAGCTCACTGTTTCCACTCATCCTCTCATCGGGGCATTACGTCACACTCTGCCGTGACGTCACCGGAGTCCCCGCCCACCGTCAAGCCACCGTCCATTAAACCGGATGTTTGGCGAGCCTTTCAAAATAAAACATGTACTCATGGAACGTAAATCAGTCAGAATGGTTTCTTTCTTCCTGGTTATGTTGTATCCTGCAGATGAATCTGTTTTGTATTAGTTTAGCTTCATGTTTGACTGCAGGCTGCATTTAAACATTAAATATTAATAACCTGAAGATGTTCTGTCTCTCCTGGGGAATGCATTATGTCAGGTCCCCACAAAGATAGTGCCACGCACCGTGTGTGTCTGTGTGTGTGTGTGTGTGTGTGTGTGTGTGTGTGTGTGTCTGTGTGTCTGTGTGTGTGTGTGTGTGTGTGTGTGTGTGTGTATCTGTGTGTGTGTGTGTGTGTGTGTGTGTGTGTGTGTGTGTGTGTGTGTGTGTGTGTGTGTGTGTGTGTGTGTGTGTGTGTGTGTGTGTGTGTGTGTGTGTGTGTGTGTGTGTGTGTGTGTGTGTGTATCTCTGTGTGTGTGTGTGTGTGTGTGTGTGTGTGTATCTCTGTGTGTGTGTATCTCGTGTGTGTGTGTGTGTGTGTGTGTGTGTGTATCTCTGTGTGTGTGTGTGTGTGTGTGTGTGTGTGTGTGTGTGTGTGTGTGTGTGTGTGTGTGTGTGTGTGTGTGTGTGTGTGTGTGTGTGTGTGTATCTCTGTGTGTCTGTGTGTGTGTGTGTGTGTGTGTGTATCTCTGTGTGTATCTCTGTGTGTCTGTGTGTATCTCTGTGTGTGTGTGTGTGTGTGTGTGTGTGTGTGTGTGTGTGTGTGTGTGTGTGTGTGTGTGTGTGTGTGTGTGTGTGTGTGTGTGTGTGTGTGTGTGTGTGTGTGTGTGTATGTGTGTGTGTGTGTGTGTGTGTGTGTGTATCTCTGTGTGTGTGTGTGTGTGTGTGTGTGTGTGTGTGTGTGTGTGTGTGTGTGTGTGTGTGTGTGTATCTCTGTGTGTGTGTGTGTGTGTGTGTGTGTATCTCTGTGTGTGTGTGTGTATCTCGTGTGTGTGTGTGTGTGTGTGTATCTCTGTGTGTGTGTGTGTGTGTGTATCTCTGTGTGTGTGTGTGTGTGTGTGTGTGTGTGTGTGTGTGTGTGTGTGTGTGTGTGTGTGTGTGTGTGTGTGTGTGTGTGTGTGTGTGTGTGTGTGTGTGTGTGTGTGTGTGTGTGTGTGTGTGTGTGTGTATCTCTGTGTGTGTGTGTGTGTGTGTGTGTGTGTGCTCAGTAATCAATGACAGCATGGTTTCACCAACAACATGTTTATTTTCTGGCAAACAGCTGATCTGATGGTGTGCTGAAGCTCCACCTGCTCCTGTAACACCACAGAGATGAAGTCAAGATCAGCCACACGGAGAAACACAGGGAAGAGTTTAACCATCCAGCTAGTATAAATATCTCACGTTACTGTGTTGTATCAACAGCATCTGTCAGCATGTGTCGGCCATTATCTCTCGCTCTGCTGAGCTGTATCTGTTGAGGCGTGACTGTTTATTAATGATACTTACTCTTTACTGTCTCTGATCTTCAGGAGTTCCTGCAGTCAAGTGCAACAGTCACAGTTTCACCGACACTGATCGACATGGATATGTGGTGGTAAAGAGACGAGCTGCAGGTTCAACAACGAGAAGAACAGATCAGTCACAAGCGGAACAAAATACACAATCATATAACTACAATCAGATTAAACAACATTTCTTCAGGAAGTAACTTCCTGAAGAAATGTTGTTTTTCCTGAAGAAGGCTGGACGCTGAAACACGTTGAAGTAGTTTTTAATCAGATTCTATAGTTGTGTCTAAAGTGCCAGCTGTGATAGAAACATGTTAATGTACAAGGTACAAAATACATGTTAATGTACAAGGTACAAGATACATGTTAATGTACAAGATACATGTTAATGTACAAGGTACAAAATACATGTTAATGTACAAGATACATGTTAATGTACAAGGTACAAAATACATGTTAATGTACAAGATACATGTTAATACAAGATACATGTTAATACAAGATACATGTTAATGTACAAAGTACAGGGTACAGGATACATGTTAATACAAGATACATGTTAATACAAGATACATGTTAATGTACAAGGTACAGAATACATGTTAATGTACAAGATACATGTTAATGTACAAGATACATGTTAATGTACAAGATACATGTTAATGTACAAGATACATGTTAATACAAGACAAGTGCATTGGATTGGACTCTGAAAACTCAAACTAAACTACAACGCAATCCAAAAGTAAAGAGAGGACACGGCCTACAGTAAAGAGAGGACACGGCCTACAGTAAAGAGAGGACAACACGGCCTACAGTAAAGAGAGGACAACGACACGGCCTACAGTAAAGAGAGGACAACACGGCCTACAGTAAAGAGAGGACAACACGGCCTACAGTAAAGAGAGGACAACACGGCCTACAGTAAAGAGAGGACAACACGGCCTACAGTAAAGAGAGGACAACACGGCCTACAGTAAAGAGAGGACAACACGGCCTACAGTAAAGAGAGGACAACACGGCCTACAGTAAAGAGACAACACAGCCTACAGTAAAGAGAGGACAACACAGCCTACAGTAAAGAGACAACACAGCCTACAGTAAAGAGTCTCCATGATAGGTGTGTGTGTGTCTATGGTGATTTCCACAGTGAGGGAGGGGAGACAGTATCTTCCATGGGTCAAACATGTCCATTTAATGATAATTATACCTCTTAAGTTTGTTCTGTGAGTCCAAACGGCAAAAATATTATGATCACAAGAGAGATAAAGGTCTGGGGAACACATGGATGTGTTTTTATGTTTGTGGTGTCAAATATATGCGACACAGAGCAGGTAACAAACAGGGAACATCTGCGTCCTTCCAGATATTTTCGTTGTTTCTATCCGCAGCGTTTTCGTTGTTTCTATCAGCATTTGGTATGAACAGAGCCAAAAGTTTAGGTCCGCTGGATTCCATAGTTACATGTCTGCGACCGGCACAAGATTTCCTACATTGTGACCAACAATGATGTATGAAGAGTGAAAACTGTAGAGGAGAGAGCTATTAGTTTGGAAATATTTCAGAGGATCATACTGCAGCTCCCCCCTCTGTCCTCCCCTCTAGTCTCAACAGTCCGTCCCCATACACACACATCGGAAAATCAGAAACGGTCTGAAAACTGGACGATACGTAAACTGTGATTAGGTAGAAACCGTGCTTGATATCAGAACGCCCATTCAGCCCAATAAACGCCAAAGTCTTGTCTTCGGTTTAAACCTTTAGTTATCTCTCTACATTAAAGGATGGCGATACAGCACGGCCCCAAAGAGGGGTTGGTTTCAGCGATGTTAAGAGATTTCCCATTAAAGTCTATGGGGAAATGTTGCGCCGTTTTTTGCCGATTTCACGAAAACCGTGCTGCACATCTCTTAGAAAAGTCATAGCACACCATTCCCGATCAATACACACGTTTTGATGTATTTATGTACATGTGTTGGCAACGCTCCCTGACTAGTAGCAGGACAAAACTGTGGCGGAATAATAATAATAATAAGTATGCAGGATAATACTCATTCTGCCGATTGCTGCTATTATATTAGCACACTGAATAACCTTGATGAGCAGCTAATAGACCTTTTGAATGTAGGTGGTGTTCCCCTTTAAATAGATTCAGATAGTCATGTTTACCTGGCTGAGGGTGAACTCAGAGTCCCTGCAAGTTCCAGGTCCATCGGTTCCTCCTGGTCCTGAAGATCCACAACACACACAAGTTCAGAAGGTAACAACACAGATAGTGATTGAAAAGGATATTAAAGTAAAATGTTCATGCTTTGCATATTTAAACTGTAGTACACCTGACACAGCCTGTTCTCATGAAGCATTCCTATATATCGCTCTGACAAGTAAAGCTGTAACTGGTATTCCAGTATTTATTAGTGTCAGCAGCACGTTGTACAGGTGTTCATGTCCTGGAGAAGTTAAGGAGAAAACACAAGACTTTCACCAGGAAACAGGTGTTCATGTCCTGAAGAAGTTAAGGAGAAAACACAAGACTATCACCAGGAAACAGGTGTTCATGTCCTGAAGAAGTTAAGGAGAAAACACAAGACTTTCACCAGGAAACAGGTGTTCATGTCCTGAAGAAGTTAAGGAGAAAACACAAGACTTTCACCAGGAAACAGGTGATGTGAAATGACAAAAAGATGATGTTATTTTAAAACGTTCAAAGATTCGGGGCCCCTGGCTCTGCTCATTACTTGAACTCAGTCCTACTGTGATGTAAGTGCTGTTACAGGGTCTCAGGAAGCTTTCACAGCCACTATTCAGGAGACAATATCACACTTTCTGACTCCACTAAATATTTACCTGGCTATGAATAGTCTGTGGAGGGTCCACGTCCATGGGAGAGACATCATCATCACCACCAGCAGCAGCTGCTGCTGTCCTCTGGCTGGGACCCTGCAGCAAAACACACACAATTAAAGCTATAAGTTAAAAAATATGTTTAAGATTCAAGAAATGATTGTTATTATGTGACCTTAACAACATCGTAACTGCATCAGTGTCAAATGAAGCCAAGTATCAAAGACTTCACACATTTACAAAGAAACACAGATGAGATCAGACACACACACACACACACACACAGAGACACACACACACACACACACACACACACACACACACACACACACACACACACACACACACACAGAGACACACACACACACACACACACACACACACAGACACACACACACACACACAGAGACACACACACAGAGACACACACACACACACACATACAGACACACCATTCGATCAATACACACGTTTTGGTGTATTTATGTACATGTGTTGGCAGCGCTCCTGACTAGTGAGCGGGACAAAACTTTGTGGCGGAATAATAATAAGTATGCAGGATAATACTCATTCTGCGATTGCTGTTATTATATTAGCACACTGACCTTGATGAGCAGCTAATAGACCTTTTGAATGTAGATGGTGTTCCCCTTTAAATAGATTCAGATAGTCATGTTTACCTGGCTGAGGTGAACCTCAGAG
>NW_027595519.1:2500-25000 GCF_031162955.1 Sander vitreus | reverse complement strand
ATAAAGACACTCTATGGTCTTAACTGATGACTGGTGAGCTTGGGACCATGTGGTTATGTATTACAAAGACACAACAACTTCAGAAACATACCTGTCCTCCTCCTGAGCTTCCTGGTGATCATTCAGACGGTTCCTCGGCTCATGTTGATCCACAATCTCTGAGAGAAGAGACAGAAACCGTCCACTGTCCATCAGACGTCTGCATCGCTTCAGAGACGTTCCTGATATGAAGAGGAAGAGGAAGCAACAGGGTGTGTGGATTGGCATCACCACTCCTTTAGCAATAGACCTACCTACAAACCAGCTGAGTGTTCACCTGCTCAGGGAGTACTTGGTGGGTTTAGTCTCTTTGTTTGCTCAGCTTTTCAATCTCAAGACCTGCAATCATCACAACAAAAGAACTGGTATCTGTAGGCAGCAATCATATAACTGGAGAATCATTTCTGTTAGTAGTTTTCCTGATTGTCTTCAGAGATCAAGATATAAACGTTTTTATATATATATAGTATATACATATACTATATATATATATATATATACATGCAAAAAGAGAAAGTAAGAGCGCCTGTGTGTTGTAGTCACGAGACTTATCAGTACCACTTCTCCATCAAGTTAGACACACACACACACAGACACACAGACAGACAGACACACACCACACACACCTACACACACACAGACACACACACACACACACACACACACACAGACACACACACATTCACACACACACAGACAGACACAGACACACACACACACACACAGACACAGACACACACAGACACACACACACACACAGACGGACAGACACACACACACACACACACACACACACACACACACACACACACACACACACACACAGACACACACACACACACACACACACACACACACACACACACACACACACACACACACACACACACACACACACACACACACACACACACACACACACACACACACACATAGAGACACACATAGACACACACACACACACACACACACACACACACACACAGACACACACACACACACACACACAGACACACAAACACACAAACACACACACACACACACACACACACACACACACACACACACACAGAGCACACATAGACACACACACACACAGACACACACACACACACACACACACACACACACACACACACAGAGACACACATAGACACACACACACAGACACACACACACACACACACACACACAGACACACACACACACAGACACACACACACACACACACACACACACAGACACACATAGACACACACAGACACAGACACACAGACGGACAGACACACACACAGACGGACAGACACACACACACACACACAGACACACAGACACACACACAGACACACACACACACACACACACACACACACAGACACAGACACACACACACACACACACACACATACACACAGACACACGCAGACACAGACACACACACACACACACACACACACACACACACACACACACACACACACACACACACACACACACACACACAGACACACACACACAGACAGAGACACACACACACACAGACACACACACACACACACACAGCACACACACACACACACACACACACACACACAGACACACATAGACACACACACACACACACCTACACACACACACACACACACACAGACACAGACAGACACAGACACAGACACACACACACACACACACACACACACAGACAGACACACACACACACACACACACACACACACACACACACACACACACACACACACAGACAGAGTCACACACACACACAGACGGACAGACACACAGACACACACACACACACACACACACACACACACACACACACACACAGACAGAGTCACACACACACACAGACGGACAGACACACAGACACACACACACACACACACACACACACACACACACACACACACACACACACACACACACACACACACACACACACACACACACACACACACACACACAGACACACACACACACACACACACACACACACACACACACACACACACACACACACAGACACACACACACACACACACACACACACACACACACAGACACACACACACACACACACAGGAAGGAAAGCTGTCAAAAACAAATAGCCATCGCTGTAAGTCACGAGACTTATCAACACCACTTCCTCAGTCTGGACCGATCTGACCCTGATGACACTCGTGCTTTCCATTAACTGTCGTTGCTTCAGCCTGTTATTTCAGCAGCAGCCCGGCAGTGGTTAGCCAACACCGACGTGTGGCTTTGGCAACACGCGACTCAACGAGCCCACAAATAGTCTTTACGTTATTCCCTCCCATTCATATCTATATCTTTCATAAAGAAACCCATCAGGGAATGTTAACCCTTACAGTAGTATATTTTACAGTACAATACATTCAGTTAAATCAAAAATAAAACAAACAATACACAATTGTGCGCAAGTGGGCTTATGGATCCTGCCGTCTGTTGGGGTCGGGCCACAGGATCTCATCAACATCACAAGCAATGTCTTCTCTCGCTAAGCATCGGGGGGAAATATCCCCTCGTGTGCCGAGTCCTTCCCTGGATTGACCTCACCTCAATGTCTCCGCAGACCTGTTCCTTTGCCTGCAGAAGAGGCATACGGGCATGTGGTTGGCGGTCATATACGCGCCATCTCCAAGCGGAAAATAATTCCTCTATAGGATTTAGAAATGGCGAGTAAGGGGGCAAGTACACAACTTCAAATTGATCCTGGTTGGTGAACCAGTTCTGGACCAGAGCAGCCCGATGGAAACTAACGTTATCCCAGACAACAACAAACCTGGGCTGCTCTGGTCTGGTTATGTGTTGCGCGTTATAGGGACCCAGTTTGCCATGATGGTGCACGTAGCCCTCGAAGACTTATGGCAGCACACAATGTGATATTTCCCCCGCGCTGCCCCGGGACGTGCACAATTGCCCTTTGGCCAATTATATTACGTCCCCGTCGTCTGTTTTTGCTAAGGCTGAATCCAGCCTCGTCACTGTAAATACATTCATGCGGCTGGGCAGCTCCATCCACGTCCATGATTCTCTGTAACAAAAAATACATATTGTGGATGGCTTTACTCAAAGCACACACCTACACTACTACACATACAGAACCGACCCACCCCACCACACAGGTACCTGTGTAGCTTTCTGAATGTATCTATGTGGTACTAATCCAGTGGTACATATCCATCTGTTACTGGACTGCACCCATTCTTTATTGTCAATGTAAAGGACTGAAACACTTACCGGTACATATTCATGTCGAAGTTCTTTGACCCCGACACTGTTCCTCTCAAATGGGACCCTGTACAATGTCTTCATGGTCATGTTGTGCTTTACCAAGATGCGTCTGATAGCTGTAATGCTTCCTCGATTGATGTTGTTGAATACTTGCCTATATAAGTATTTGTTGCTGTAGCTGAAATATTTTCCCTCTGTCGCTCCGAAACGGACGTAAACATATCCCCCTTTCGTTGTAGTCCACCGTTAGCCAGCTCCCGTACATGTAGGCTACTATTAAGATGCCAAATTTCCCCTCTGGGCTCACCAACACACACGTAAAAGCACATTAACCTTTCACTGCACGGGATCGCTAGTAAACATATCACACTTGCTCTGCTAGTGTCTCGTTAGCTAGCTCGCTTTTAGTGCATTTACAATGCCTAACGTCCTTGTGTGTTCGGTGACTTAGGTGTACTTATTATATATTTAAGTACATTAAACCGTTAATATATTGTTACATTTAAATAATTTTCAATTAAAAAAAAAAAAGGCTAGCACTTTATAGTAACTATCCATAAGTCATCATTTATTAAGCATTAGTTACCTATTAGTTAATGGTTTGTTCATTATTACTTATTTACTGTTCATACATAGTTCATCATGAGTAAAGCATTTGTTCACACAGTTATAAATGGTTCATTCATAATAAATCTTAAAATGTTTGTAAGATGATTTATACTCAACAAATAATGAAATAACTGTTTATAAATGAAATATTTTCCCCATTATAAACCAGTTATAAACTATTACTAAATGCGTTGTTCATCATTTGTAAAGCATTGCTCCTGTTAACTCTCATAATAAAGCATTAGTAGACACACTCATACATGGTTTGTTCATAGTAAAGTAATCAGTAAAGTATTAGTAAACACAGCTAGTAGATGGTTGGTCTGTAGTAAGTAAGCTCATGAAAAACGTTCATCAGTTGATATTTTTAATACTTCCTAAATGATGCATTAACCATGTGTAAATGAAGTCTTCTTAACATTATTAACGAGGTACTCAGGAACGTATAAGGTCGGTTAAAACTGGGAAGTTAACGATTAACAGACTATCTACACCTACATTTGTTCATGTCTTAAATAAAATGTTATGATTTAGAAAAAGGCCTAAACTAACAGCTGAGGTGTTAACACATCTGTTACAAATACTTACCAATAATGTACTCCATGATTAACTCATGAGTTACTGCTGGTTAGTTGACTACATGGCGTGATCTAAAGTGAGGACTTGCTATGCTTAACAAAGCATTTATAAATGAGTTGTAAAGGCTAGCAGATACAACAGAAACCAGTAAAAACAGTATTTATAAACCTTATTACGATGTAGTAAGAATGTACATTCATGGAATAGCTCGTAGTAGAGTTATTTAGTTGATATCAGGGGTGACTTTGGACCAGAACCAGAAGAAAACGAGAATGTTAAGAGCCAGAGAATTGAACATCAATGACGAGACGAGGAAACCAGGATACAGTTTGAGAAGTGTGTTAATATACACAGAAACATGGCGTACATACAGATAAACACAGGTATGAAACATAACAACTAAAATAATAAAGTGAGCACATAACAGAAACCCTTTTCAGTTCTATGAGCTCAATTGTTCTTTGATGACAAGAGTTCAGAGACGTTCAACGTTGGGGCCCATATGAGTTTGGTTTCTGTTGGTCCTACCACCATGAAGAAGGAGTCCAGGGCAACAGGTCTAAGTTCAGAGTCTGGATCCTGTAGCTCGCCACCCAGCCAACTGAACTGGGAATCTCTAAACCCTGAAGACTCTGGGACCTGAAGAGTCAATGTGATCCAGTATCCCTCTCTGGACCGGACCTCCACCTCCTCCACCTGTAGATAAGACCACATCACTTCTCTCAATTACTATTCAGTAGTAACATCAGTTGTTAGGCTACACTGGAAATACAATGAGGTGATATTTCAGTGAACTCATACTGAAATATCTAAACCTCTATTCAGTTATACAACCGTTCTTACATTTCTTCTCTTAAGTATCAAACGTATATAAATCCCTTTCAGGTATCAAAAGAACATTTATATTACTATCCCCCCATCATCACATACCCTTCACCATACCCCCCATCATCACATACCCTTCACCATACCCCCACATCATCACATACCCTTCACCATACCTAGAGATTGGCATGGGGTACTTTCCATAAAATCATCTCTCAATGCAAATGTGATGATGTGGGGGTATGGTGAAGGGTATGTGATGATGGGGGGTATGGTGAAGGGTATGTGATGATGGGGGGGTATGGTGAAGGGTATGTGATGATGGGGGGGTATGGTGAAGGGTATGTGATGATGTGGGGGTATGGTGAAGGGGATGTGATGATGGGGGGGGTATGGTGAAGGGTATGTGATGATGGGGGGTATGGTGAAGGGTATGTGATGATGGGGGGGTATGGTGAAGGGTATGTGATGATGGGGGGGGATGGTGAAGGGGATGTGATGATGTGGGGGGGTATGGTGAAGGGTATGTGATGATGGGGGTATGGTGAAGGGTATGTGATGATGGGGGGGTATGGTGAAGGGTATGTGATGATGGGGGGGTATGGTGAAGGGGATGTGATGATGTGGGGGTATGGTGAAGGGTATGTGATGATGGGGGAGTATGGTGAAGGGTATGTGATGATGGGGGGGTATGGTGAAGGGTATGTGATGATGGAGGGACCAAGGGACCTTTATCAGGATCATAGTATCCTGGATCATGAAATAACTGGCCTTTCAAAATAAAAGTCTGCCTGCCTCTATGGGAATCTAACATTCCCTATGGTATTTCAGACTGGACGTGCTGCGATGAGAGCTCAGTTCACAACGACCAAACCCACAGATCACTTTGGTCGTGTCAATGGAACCATTTGGCTACTTTTTAAACGTAAACTTATCGGCATCCATTTCGGCGTCTCGCGCTCGCCATCCACTCAAAACGTAACGTTAGCGTACTACTCGTTGGCCGGCTCGCGAGCCCAAACAAGTGCGTGCGGCGTGCCTGTTGTTGTGTTTCCGGTCTAGCTAGATCTGGTGTGGTGTTGTAGTTCTTCTAAGGTTACTAGTTGTTGCAACAGCACGTGAAAGAAACTACAAAGATTGCTCGGCCAAAAAGAACGTTAATCTCGCGATAAAAGAATGTACGCCGTTAAAATGGGTTTGCGTTAACGCCGTTAATAACGTGTTTAACTGACAGCACTAATATATATATATATATATATATATAAGTGTTGAGCAGCTGATTAATCAGACTACTCGCCATCGCAGGTGGAAAGAGTACAAACATAGCCTATTGTTGTCTTTGGGTCTAATCTGGCCCATTTTCAAAAAGTTTCTATATCAGAAATTTGGGTTTCTTTCAAAGACATTGTCACACAAAATAATAACGTGGATGGTTCCCTACGACGCTCTTCACAAGTTAAATTAATGATCAGTTCTCTACTTTCATTGGATTTGGGTGTTTTAGTCAATGTAAAGAAACATTTATGAAAGACGTAAGAAAAACGTAGGAAAGAAATGTCAAAATCATCGGGAAAGGTTAGCCTGTCTCCATGAACGTCCTATAACTCGCGACGTTAGGAAACCAGAACGAGCTAACTATTGACGTCATGTTAAAACTATTTCCTGTCCTTCTTCTGATTTCCACCCGCAGCCTGTCACAAGTTTTTTGGCGTTATTTTAAAACCTTTTTGGTGCTTTTTAAAAAAAAAAAAAAAACAGGGTTAAAAAAACCCTTAATAAAAGGTAAAAAAAAGGTTGCTTTTCCCGACATTTAAAAGGAAATTATCTTTAACTTTTCTTTACTAATTTGGGCTGCCGGCGCCCCTAGCATTTGCCCATCCTGCCTAGCTATGCCACAGGCTCGCCCTGACACTGAGACATGTAAAAAGTAACAATTTTGTAAAAAAAAAAAATAAATAAAAAAAATGAAATAAAACGGCCAAAACAGCTTTTATTTTGAAAAATTTCGAAACAGCTTTTATTTTGAAAATTTTCAAAACTACTTTTATTTTGATTTTTACCGGAAGAGCTTACATAGCCACAGCAACTTTACATGTCCGAAGCCGCATCAGAGAGGACCGGGTGGATTTTCTCCATTTAAAAAGTTCTTCCGGAGTTGGACGCATCTACACCGAGGCACACGGACTCTTTAAGCCGCAGAAGGGTCGCGGTCACACGGCCATGGCATCTTTCGTTTGCCGGATCCAGTACCTGGAGGACTCGGACCCGTTTATCTGCACAAACTTCCCCGAACCTCGGAGACCTCCGACGGTGAGCGTGGAAGAGAACCTGCCGCTCAGTGAGCAGATCGCCGGTATACACAAGCTGCTTGAGGCGCCTCTAAAGGTGGGTCATTAAACTAAAACACAACTAAATTAAATAAAATACCTGCCGATTTACACTTAAGAGTAAACAAGTCTTGTTGGGTAACTTTAAAACTAAATTAAAAGAAGGTTAAACGCAACAGGTGTGAAACAAACATTAAATACTCTGTTTTCCCTCAGGATATTGGTGACACGCCAAACTCCCTTTTAAAAAATCAGGCGATTTAATGTGTTCTTTGTAATTTGATCACTTATAGAATGATTTAAAATCTTAAAAATGGGATGAATCTACATGTCCACAGCAAACAAGACGTGGTGCGTAACTTTACAACTACATTTAAAAAATGTTTAACGCAACAGGTGCGACACAAACATTAAATACTCTGTTTTCCCTCAGGATATTGGTGACACGCCAAACTCCCTTTAAAAATCAGGCGATTTATGGTATTCTTGGTAATTTGTCCATCTAGAGAATTTTTTAAAGTCTTAAATGGGATGAATCTACATCTGTACTGTGTTGCATAACATTACCTCCGAAAGTTAAATAGATTTAAAGCCATAAACACTCTGTTTTCCCTCAGGATATTGGTGACACGCCAAACTCCCTTTAAAAATCAGGCTATTTAGTGTGTTCTTGGTCATTCGGCCACGTAGAGAATGATTAAAGTCTTACATCTTTCCATTCAATATTTATTCTGTAAAATAGAGATGCAGTGCTGCTTGTTGCCGAACTTTCCAGAAGACTTGACACGATTGGTCAGTCTTGTTTTTTGGAAGGTATCGTTGCTAATGAGCTCTTCCACATTAAAAAGGCCATGTTTTTGAATGGAGCTGCTACCCCCGCGACCCGACCCCGGATAAGCGGATGAAGATGGATGTTTTTGAATGGAGTTTGGTGTCCGATTTTTTATTTATTTATTTATTTTTTTTCTGGGTTAGTTCAACATTTCAAAGGTGCTTTGCTGCTGTTCACTTTATCTTCAGTCTAATCAGATGTGTGTATCAGTGAAGTGTGTTCAGATTCATTTGAATTATATTTCCTTGGGGAAACCTTTCTTGACTCTGGCGTTGACAACTTTAGCTGCACTTACAATAAAAAACAATAGATAGAAATTAATAAATAAAAACAACCATCCACAAGTAAACAATGATCCACAATAACAGAACACACTGATACTGCCTTAGAGGGTAACTACCCTTTTTTAACCCTGTTGTCCTATGTCTTTGTCTAAGTGCTTGTTGTTGCTGCTGACAGACTCAGATTATTATTCTAAGTGTCTGACAACATTATGAAAGGATCCCTGCAGAGATAGACCTTTAAAACCTCTTTAAGACATTTCTGTTTAACCAGAAACAGCTCTGAAGTCGCTAGCACGAAACCCACCAGACTCCATGTAAATAATCAGTACTTTTAGGGTGTATAGAGCAGCATATTTTCACATGTCTATCTGTACAAATCTTTAAACTGTGTGTTTATTTTAACCAAACCAGAGTGGTGATTGTTGGAAAAGTGGAAAAACGACCCAAAACAGCTTTTGATAGTTTTATTTAGTTTCTGTCCACTTTGAATGAAGTGTGTTTTACGCTGATAAAAGTCCTGATTATTTACATGGAGTCTGGTGGAAATATGCTGGCTCTATACACGCTAAAAGTCCTGATTATTTACATGGAGTCTGGTGGAGAGATGCTGGCTCTATACACGCTAAAAGTCCTGATTATTTACATGGAGTCTGGTGGAAATATGCTGGCTCTATACACGCTAAAAGTCCTGATTATTTACATGGAGTCTGGTGGAAATATGCTGGCTCTATACACGCTAAAAGTCCTGATTATTTACATGGAGTCTGGTGGAAATATGCTGGCTCTATACACGCTAAAAGTCCTGATTATTTACATGGAGTCTGGTGGAAATATGCTGGCTCTATACACGCTAAAAGTCCTGATTATTTACATGGAGTCTGGTGGAGATATGCTGGCTCTATAAACGCTAAAAGTCCTGATTATTTACATGGAGTCTGGTGGAGATATGCTGGCTCTATACACGCTAAAAGTCCTGATTATTTACATGGAGTCTGGTGGAAATATGCTGGCTCTATACACGCTAAAAAGTCCTGATTATTTACATGGAGTCTGGTGGAGATATGCTGGCTCTATACACGCTAAAAGTCCTGATTATTTACATGGAGTCTGGTGGAGATATGCTGGCTCTATACACGCTTAAAAGTCCTGATTATTTACATGGAGTCTGGTGGAGATATGCTGGCTCTATACACGCTAAAAGTCCTGATTATTTACATGGAGTCTGGTGGAGATATGCTGGCTCTATACACGCTAAAAAGTCCTGATTATTTACATGGAGTCTGGTGGAGATATGCTGGCTCTATACACGCTAAAAAGTCCTGATTATTTACATGGAGTCTGGTGGAGATATGCTGGCTCTATACACGCTAAAAAGTCCTGATTATTTACATGGAGTCTGGTGGAAATATGCTGGCTCTATACACGCTAAAAGTCCTGATTATTTACATGGAGTCTGGTGGAGATATGCTGGCTCTATACACGCTAAAAGTCCTGATTATTTACATGGAGTCTGGTGGAGATATGCTGGCTCTATACACGCTTAAAAGTCCTGATTATTTACATGGAGTCTGGTGGAAATATGCTGGCTCTATACACGCTAAAAAGTCCTGATTATTTACATGGAGTCTGGTGGAGATATGCTGGCTCTATACACGCTAAAAGTCCTGATTATTTACATGGAGTCTGGTGGAGATATGCTGGCTCTATAAACGCTAAAAGTCCTGATTATTTACATGGAGTCTGGTGGAGATATGCTGGCTCTATACACGCTGAAAGTCCTGATTATTTACATGGAGTCTGGTGGAGATATGCTGGCTCTATACACGCTAAAAGTCCTGATTATTTACATGGAGTCTGGTGTAGTTTGGTGATGGTGATTTCGGGGCTATTTCATGTTAAACTAAAAGGATCTTCCTCTTTAACTAAAAGGTCTATCTCTGTAGGGATCCTTTCATAATGTTGTCAGACACTTAGAATAATAATCTGAGTCTGTCAGCTTCCACCAAAACTAGTTCCTTTCCGAGACTATTTAGCAGAGGCACAGTGGCTCCGTCCGGCGCTTAGCCCCGCCCAAGATGATTGTGATTGGTTTAAACCAGGCATGCACTGAACCCAGGATTGGGCCTCAGATTGGGCTGAATATTGGGCTTTTTGACGGGGTTGGGTTTCTGCTGAACCCTACGCTGTCACTCCGCGCTACGCTGGTCGCCGTGATGACGGCGCCGTTGGTTACAGGAAGGTGTTTACGTAGGTGGAGCTTCAATGCAGCAGGCTGAGAGGAAGTGGAAATGGAACTGGTGAGCAGAAAAAGTGTTGTTTGGCAGTACTTTCAGTCAAAAGAAGGCCATTCAAGTCCAGCTACATGTTCAATCTGCAATGCTGATTAGTCTGGTGGTGGCGAGGACCCTAAACAATACACAACATCACCGCCATGCTAATTATTAGTCTGTCCGAGTAAAGACTGAATCCCAAACATCTTTCAGCTTCTGTTATCTGTTCTGACTCTCGGCGCTCCTTAAAGTAATGTTTTCAGAGTAAAAGCTGACTAAATAGCTGCTGTTTGTTTTTCTGCTGACAACAGGAAGTTTGTGCAGCTTTAAAGTGGATACAACTCTTTTCCATCAACATCTTCACAGCCTCGTCTCGCCAAAGTAAAAGCCTCGTCTCGCCAAAGTAAAAGTGTCATCTTTCTGCAAAATGTTTGTTCAACCTGTAGAGTTTAAAGTGTGTGTGTGTGTGTGTGTGTGTGTGTGTGAGTGAGTCTCTGTGTGTGTGTGTGTGTGTGTGTGTGTGTCTGTGTGTTTGTTTCCTGCTGGTTAGCTGACTAATGATGCTTCCTGTTTGGATCAGCGTGCAGTTTTCCAAACAGGAAGTGAACGCAACTTTGTGCCTCACAGTCTGTCCCAGTTACCCTTCAGTCATGAGACAGACTCACACACACACAGACTCACACACAGAGACTCACACACACACACACACACACACACACACACACACACACACACACACACACACACACACACACAGACACACACACACACACACACAGACTCACACACAGAGACTCACACACACACACACACACACACAGAGACTCACACACACACACACACACACACACACACACACACACACACACACACACACACACACACACACACACACACACACACACACACAGACTCACACACACACACACACACAGAGACTCACACACACACACACACACACACACACACACACACACACACACACACACACACACACACACACACACACACACACACACACAGAGACTCACACACAGACTCACACACAGACACACACACAGAGACTCACACACACACACACACACACACACACACACACACACACACACACACACACACACACACACACACACACACACACACACACACACACACACACACACACACACACACACACACACACACACACACACACACACACACACACACACACACACACACACACACACACACACACACACACACACACACACACAGAGACTCACACACACACACAGAGACACACTCAAAAAGCTAAAACTAACTAAAAGAAGAATCAACAAGCGTTGAAAACCCTGAAATGATGTCAGACCCACGTAGTCATCAGTGATGTCATCGCTCAGATATCTCAGAGGCCAAAGTTCTGCAGGAGATCATGACTCAGCAGTCTGAGGCCAATGTTCTGCAGGAGATCATGACTCAGCAGTCTGTTTGAACACGCCCGGCCGGCCCAAACACGTCTTTTATTGAATGACTTTCAGATCTGTTCCATGGGATTCTTCAATGTGATGCCTATATTGGGACTTCTTAAAGGGATACACACACATTTCCAGCAGCTGGAAACACTGTGAGCCCTCACAGTGTTTCCAGCTGCTGTCAGTCAAAAATGCCCAAAATGTCTTTTAAAAAAAAGTCAAAAAATGTCTGCAAAAATTTCTTTAAAAAAAGTCAAATGCCCAAAATGTCTTTAAAAAAGTAAAAAAAGCCCAAAATGTCTTTTTAAAAAAAAGCCCAAAATGTCTTTAAAAAATTCTCAAAAATGCCCAAAATGTCTTTAAAAAAAAGTCAAATTCCAAAAAAAAGCCCAAAATGTCTTTAAAAAAGTCAAAAAAAATGCCCAAAATGTCTTTTAAAAAAAAAGCCCAAAATGTCTTTAAAAAAATTCTCAAAAAATGCCCAAAATTTCTTTAAAAAAAAGTCAAAAAATGTCTGCAAAAATTTCTTTAAAAAAAAGTCAAATGCCCAAAATGTCTTTAAAAAAAGTAAAAAAATGCCCAAAATTTCTTTAAAAAAAGTCAAAAAAATGCCCACAGCCCTCACAGTGATCTAGACACCACTGTTGTCTGCCCACTGTTTTTAAACATTTCTCCCAAAATGTGTCAGTCAAACTCCAGTATGTGTGTAAGTCAGACCCGCCCCCGGAGACAGGAAAACCAATCACGCTTCTCTTTCCACGCGTTGATATCTTTTAGGCACATTTGACTGTTCTTACGCAATACAGTGAGTGTTAAATGCAATAATAGGACTGCTACGCTAAGGCTGCGTAGGCCAGCAAAAAGTCCCCAAAAATGCCCAAAATGTCTTTCAAAAAAAAAGTCAAAAAATGCCCAAAATGTCTTTCAAAAAAATTCCCAAAAAATGCCCAAAATGTCTTTTAAATTCAAGGTCAAAAAATGCCCAAAATGTCTTTTAAAAAAAAAGTCAAAAAATGCCCAAAATGTCTTTTTAAAAAAAGTCAAAAAATGCCCAAAATGTCTTTTAAAAAAAAGTCAAAAAATGCCCAAAATTTCTTTAAGAAAAAGTCAAATGTCTGCAAAAATTTCTTTAAAAAAAAGTCAAATGCCCAAAATGTCTTTAAAAAAGTCAAAAAAAATGCCCAAAATGTCTTTTAAAAAAAAAGCCCAAAATGTCTTTAAAAAAATTCCCAAAAATGCCCAAAATGTCTTTAAAAAAATTCAGGCTGCGTAGGCCAGCAAAAAGTCCCCAAAAATGCCCAAAATGTCTTTCAAAAAAATTCCCAAAAAATGCCCAAAATGTCTTTAAAAAAAAGTCAAAAAATGCCCAAAATGTCTTTTAAATTCTCAAAAAATGCCCAAAATGTCTTTTAAAAAAAAAGTCAAAAAATGCCCAAAATGTCTTTTAAAAAAATGCCCAAAATGTCTTTAAAAAAGTCAAAAAACGCCCAAAATGTCTTTAAAAAAGTCAAAAATGCCCAAAATGTCTTAAAAAAAAAGTCAAAAAATGCCCAAAATGTCTTTAAAAAAAGTCAAAAAATGCCCAAAATGTCTTTAAAAAAAAGTCAAAAAATGCCCAAAATGTCTTTAAAAAAAAGTCAAAAAAATGCCCAAAATGTCTTTAAAAAAAGTCAAAAAAATGCCCAAAATGTCTTTTAAAAAAAAGTCAAAAAATGCCCAAAATGTCTTTAAAAAAGTCAAAAAAGCCCAAAATGTCTTTTAAAAAAAATGCCCAAAATGTCTTTAAAAAAAGTCAAACAAATGCCCAAAATGTCTTTAAAAAAAAGTCAAAAAATGCCCAAAATCTCTTTAAAAAAAAAATGCCCAAAATGTCTTTAAAAAAAAATGCCCAAATAGTCTTTAAAAAAAATTCTCAAAAAATGCCCAAAATTTCTTTAAGAAAAAGTCAAATGTCGGCAAAAATTTCTTTAAAAAAAAGTCAAAAAATGCCCAAAATGTCTTTTAAAAAAGTCAAAAAAAGCCCAAAATGTATTTTAAAAAAAATGCCCAAAATGTGTTTAAAAAAGTCAAAAAATGCCCAAAATGTCTTTTAAAAAAAAGTCAAAAAATGTCTGCAAAAATTTCTTTAAAAAAAAGTCAAATGCCCAAAATGTCTTTAAAAAAGTCAAAAAAAATGCCCAAAATGTCTTTTAAAAAAAAAGCCCAAAATGTCTTTAAAAAAATTCTCAAAAAATGCCCAAAATGTCTTTAAAAAAAAGTCAAATTCCAAAAAAAAGCCCAAAATGTCTTTAAAAAAGTCAAAAAAAATGCCCAAAATGTCTTTTAAAAAAAAAGCCCAAAATGTCTTTTAAAAAAAAGCCCAAAATGTCTTTTAAAAAAAAGCCCAAAATGTCTTTAAAAAATTCTAAAAAATGCCCAAAATGTCTTTAAAAAAAAGTCAAATTCCAAAAAAAAGCCCAAAATGTCTTAAAAAAGTCAAAAAAAATGCCCAAAATGTCTTTTAAAAAAAAAGCCCAAAATGTCTTTAAAAAAATTCTCAAAAAATGCCCAAAATTTCTTTAAAAAAAAGTCAAAAAATGTCTGCAAAAATTTCTTTAAAAAAAAGTCAAATGCCCAAAATGTCTTTAAAAAAGTAAAAAAAAGCCCAAAATGTCTTTTAAAAAAAAGTCAAAAAATGCCCAAAATGTCTTTAAAAAAAGTCAAATGCCCAAAATGTCTTTAAAAAAAAGTCAAAAAAAATGCCCAAAATGTCTTTTAAAAAAAAGTCAAAAATGCCCAAAATGTCTGTTAAAAAAAGTCAAATGCCCAAAATGTCTTTAAAAAAGTAAAAAAAGCCCAAAATGTCTTTTAAAAAAAAGTCAAAAAATGCCCAAAATGTCTTTAAAAAAATTCTCAAAAAATGCCCAAAATTTCTTTAAAAAAAAGTCAAATGTCGGCAAAAATTTCTTTAAAAAAAAGTCAAATGCCCAAAATGTCTTTAAAAAAGTAAAAAAAGCCCAAAATGTCTTTTAAAAAAAAGTCAAAAAATGCCCAAAATGTCTTTAAAAAAAGTCAAATGCCCAAAATGTCTTTAAAAAAAGTCAAAAAAAAGCCCAAAATGTCTTTTAAAAAAAAGTCAAAAAATGCCCAAAATGTCTGTTTAAAAAAAAGTCAAATGCCCAAAATGTCTTTAAAAAAAGTCAAAAAAAAGCCCAAAATGTCTTTTAAAAAAAAGTCAAAAAATGCCCAAAATGTCTTTAAAAAAATTCTCAAAAAATGCCCAAAATTTCTTTAAAAAAAGTCAAATGTCGGCAAAAATTTCTTTAAAAAAAAGTCAAAAAATGCCCAAAATGTCTGTTAAAAAAAAGTCAAAAAATGCCCAAAATTTCTTTAAAAAAAGTCAAAAAAATGCCCACAGCCCTCACAGTGATCTAGACACCACTGTTGTCTGCCCACTGTTTTTAAACATTTCTCCCAAAATGTGTCAGTCAAACTCCAGTATGTGTGTAAGTCAGACCCGCCCCCGGAGACAGGAAAACCAATCACGCTTCTCTTTCCACGCATTGATATCTTTTAGGCACATTTGACTGTTCTTACGCAATACAGTGAGTGTTAAATGCAATAATAGGACTGCTACGCTAAGGCTGCGTAGGCCAGCAAAAAGTCCCCAAAAATGCCCAAAGTGTCTTTCAAAAAAATTCCCAAAAAATGCCCAAAATGTCTTTAAAAAAAAAGGTCAAAAAATGCCCAAAATGTCTTTAAAAAAAAAGTCAAAAAAATGCCCAAAATGTCTTTTAAAATTCTCAAAAAATGCCCAAAATGTCTTTAAAAAAAAGTCAAAAAAATGTCTGCAAAAATTTCTTTAAAAAAAGTCAAAAAATGCCCAAAATGTCTTTAAAAAAAAGTCAAAAAATGCCCAAAATGTTTTTTAAAATTCTCAAAAAATGCCCAAAATGTCTTTTAAAAAAATGCCCAAAATGTCTTTAAAAAGCAAATGCCCAAAATGTCTTTAAAAAAATGCCCAAAATGTCTTTAAAAAAAGTCAAAAATGCCCAAAATGTCTTTAAAAAAAGTCAAAAAATGCCCAAAATGTCTTTAAAAAAAAGTCCAAAAATGCCCAAAATGTCTTTAAAAAAAGTCAAAAAATGCCCAAAATGTCTTTAAAAAAAGTCAAAAAAATGCCCAAAATGTCTTTAAAAAAAGTCAAAAAAATGCCCAAAATGTCTTTAAAAAAAGTCAAAAATGCCCAAAATGTCTTTAAAAAAATTCTCAAAAAATGCCCAAAATGTCTTTAAAAAAAAGTCAAAAATGTCTGCAAAAATTTCTTTACAAATGCCCAAAATGTCTTTAAAAAGTCAAAAAATGCCCAAAATGTCTTTTAAAAAAAAGTCAAAAAAATGCCCAAAATGTCTTTAAAAAATTCAAAAAATGCCCAAAATGTCTTTAAAAAAATCAAATGCCCAAAATGTCTTTAAAAAAAAGTCAAAAAATGCCCAAAATGTCTTTAAAAAAATTCTCAAAAAATGCCCAAAATGTCTTTAAAAAAAAGTCAAAAAATTTCTGCAAAAATTTCTTTAAAAAAAAGTCAAATGCCCAAAATGTCTTTAAAAAAGTCAAAAAAAAGCCCAAAATGTCTTTAAAAAAAGTCAAAAAATGCCCAAAATGTCTGTTAAAAAAATTCTCAAAAAATGCCCAAAATTTCTTTAAAAAAAGTCAAATGTCGGCAAAAATTTCTTTAAAAAAAAGTCAAAAATGCCCAAAATGTCTGTTAAAAAAAGTCAAAAAATGCCCAAAATGTCTTTAAAAAAAGTCAAAAAAATGCCCACAGCCCTCACAGTGATCTAGACACCACTGTTGTCTGCCCACTGTTTTTAAACATTTCTCCCAAAATGTGTCAGTCAAACTCCAGTATGTGTGTAAGTCAGACCCGCCCCCGGAGACAGGAAAACCAATCACGCTTCTCTTTCCACGCATTGATATCTTTTAGGCACATTTGACTGTTCTTACGCAATACAGTGAGTGTTAAATGCAATAATAGGACTGCTATGCTAAGGCTGCGTAGGCCAGCAAAAAGTCCCAAAAAATGCCCAAAATGTCTTTAAAAAAAATTCCCAAAAAATGCCCAAAATGTCTTTAAAAAAAAAGGTCAAAAAATGCCCAAAATGTCTTTAAAAAAAAAAGTCAAAAAATGCCCAAAATGTCTTTTAAATTCTCAAAAAATGCCCAAAATGTCTTTAAAAAAAAGTCAAAAAATGTCTGCAAAAATGTCTTTAAAAAAAAGTCAAAAAATGCCCAAAATGTCTTTAAAAACAAAGTCAAAAAATGCCCAAAATGTCTTTTTAAATTCTCAAAAAATGCCCAAAATGTCTTTTAAAAAAAATGCCCAAAATGTCTTTAAAAAAGTCAAAAAACGCCCAAAATGTCTTAAAAAAAGTCAAAAAATGCCCAAAATGTCTTTAAAAAAAAAGTCAAAATATGCCCAAAATGTCTTTAAAAAAAGTCAAAAAATGCCCAAAATGTCTTTAAAAAAAAGTCAAAAAATGCCCAAAATGTCTTTAAAAAAAGTCAAAAAATGCCCAAAATGTCTTTAAAAAAAGTCAAAAAAATGCCCAAAATGTCTTTAAAAAAAGTCAAAAAATGCCCAAAATGTCTTTAAAAAAAGTCAAAAAAGCCCAAAATGTCTTTAAAAAAATTCTCAAAAAATGCCCAAAATTTCTTTAAAAAAAAGTCAAAAAATGTCTGCAAAAATTTCTTTAAAAAAAAGTCAAATGCCCAAAATGTCTTTAAAAAAAGTCAAAAAAATGCCCAAAATGTCTTTTAAAAAAAAGTCAAAAAAATGCCCAAAATGTCTTTAAAAAAAATTCTCAAAAAAATGCCCAAAATGTCTTTAAAAAACAAATGCCCAAATAGTCTTTAAAAAAAAAAGTCAAAAAATGCCCAAAATGTCTTTAAAAAAAATTCTCAAAAAATGCCCAAAATTTCTTTAAAGAAAAAAGTCAAAAAATGTCTGCAAAAATTTCTTTAAAAAAAGTCAAATGCCCAAAATGTCTTTAAAAGTTAAAAAGCCCAAAATGTCTTTTAAAAAAAGTCAAAAAATGCCCAAAATGTCTTTAAAAAAATTCTCAAAAAATGCCCAAAATTTCTTTAAAAAAAAGTCAAATGTCGGCAAAAATTTCTTTAAAAAAAAGTCAAAAAATGCCCAAAATGTCTGTTAAAAAAAAGTCAAAAAATGCCCAAAATTTCTTTAAAAAAAGTCCTCACAGTGATCTAGACACCACTGTTGTCTGCCCACTGTTTTTAAACATTTCTCCCAAAATGTGTCAGTCAAACTCCAGTATGTGTGTAAGTCAGACCCGCCCCCGGAGACAGGAAAACCAATCACGCTTCTCTTTCCACGCGTTGATATCTTTTAGGCACATTTGACTGTTCTTACGCAATACAGTGAGTGTTAAATGCAATAATAGGACTGCTACGCTAAGGCTGCGTAGGCCAGCAAAAAGTCCCCAAAAATGCCCAAAATGTCTTTCAAAAAAAAAGTCAAAAAATGCCCAAAATGTCTTTCAAAAAAATTCCCAAAAAATGCCCAAAATGTCAGTCAAAATGCCCAAAATGTCTTTAAAAAAAAGTCAAAAAAATGCCCAAAATGTCTTTTAAAAAAAATGCCCAAAATGTCTTTAAAAAAAAGTCCCAAAAAATGTCTCAAAAAATTTCTTAAAAAAAAGTCAAATGCCCAAAATGTCTTTTAAAAAAAAGTCCAAAAAAGCCCAAAATGTCTTTAAAAAAAAGTCAAAAAATGCCCAAAATGTCTTTTAAATTCTCAAAAAATGCCCAAAATGTCTTTTAAAAAAAAGTCAAAAAATGCCCAAAATGTCTTTTTAAAAAAAGTCAAAAAATGTCTGCAAAAATTTCTTTAAAAAAAAGTCAAATGCCCAAAATGTCTTTAAAAAAGTCAAAAAAAAGCCCAAAATGTCTTTAAAAAAAGTCAAAAAATGCCCAAAATGTCTTTAAAAAAATTCTCAAATAATGCCCAAAATTTCTTTAAAAAAAAGTCAAATGTCGGCAAAAATGTCTTTAAAAAAAAGTCAAAAAATGCCCAAAATGTCTTTAAAAAAAAGTCAAAAAATGTCTGCAAAAATTTCTTTAAAAAAAAGTACAATGCCCAAAATGTCTTTAAAAAAGTCAAAAAAAGCCCAAAATGTCTTTAAAAAAAAATGCCCAAAATGTCTTTAAAAAAAGTAAAAAAATGCCCAAAATGTCTTTTAAAAAAAGTAAAAAAAATGCCCAAAATGTCTTTAAAAAAAACGTCAAAAAATGCCCAAAATTTCTTTAAAAAAAATTCCAAAAAAATGCCCAAAAATGTTTGTTTTTTTTAAGGCGACAAAATGTCTATAAACCTGTCCAAAAAGTAAAGCAAGAAGGCGGTCAGAAGGCCACAGAGATGCAGTCCAGCCTTGTGCGAGGCGTTTGGAGCCCGTTGGAATCTGCAGCATCAGATAACGAGCTCTGGTCCCGATGGATCACATTCCTCCACAGACTCCCTAATTATTCCCATGATGCCTTGGGGCTCGACCTGCAGTGGCAGAGATCCAGAGACGTGATATGACCGACACACAGAGGACGCGTTCAGACCAGAAAGATCGGCTGGTTCTGCGGGGGGGGGGCTGTGTGACCCCCCAACAACGTAGACTTCATACAGATCTCAACAAAAGGCAACAGAACAAAGTGACAGAGGTCGGGAAACAGTCCCAAACGTTGACAACAAGCCACAAAAACATCAAATAAAAAGACAAAAATGCCAAAAATAGTGACCTAAATGCCCAAAAAGAGCTGTGTGTGTGTGTGTGTGTGTGTGTGTGTGTGTGTCTCTCTGTGTGTGTGTGTGTCTCTCTCTGTGTGTGTGTGTCTCTCTGTGTGTGTGTGTGTGTGTGTGTGTGTGTGTGTGTGTGTGTGTCTGTGTGTGATGTATTTCTTTCTTCTCAGCGAGAGCCTCAGAGCTGACATCACTTCAGTCAGTGATGAGAGGAGAAAACCCCAAAAATAGTGAGAAAAAGGGCCGACAACACAGACAAAAACTTATTTTAAACCCAGCAAACCCCCCAGGCCTGAGCCAACCCCCCAGGCCTGAGGCTACGAGCCAAACCCAGTAATCTGCAGGGCTGGTCCTGTGGGGGCCAGTACGCTGCAAGGCCAGTCCTGTGGGGGCCGGTCATCTGGGGGCCAGTACTCTGCAGGGCCAGTCCTGTAGGGGCCAGTAGTCTGCAGGGCCAGTCCTGTGGGGGCCAGTAGTCTGCAGGGCCAGTCCTGTGGGGGCCAGTACTCTGCAGGGCCGGTCCTGTAGGGGGCCAGTACTCTGCAGGGCCAGTCCTGTGGGGGCCAGTACTCTGCAGGGCCGGTCCTGTAGGGGCCAGTAGTCTGCAGGGCCAGTCCTGTGGGGGCCAGTACTCTGCAGGGCCAGTCCTGTAGGGGCCAGTAGTCTGCAGGGCCAGTCTTGTGGGGGCCAGTACTCTGCAGGGCCGGTCCTGTAGGGGCCAGTAGTCTGCAGGGCCAGTCATAGTTATTATCAATGTTTTCTCAATCCATGCAGACGTGTGTCCCCCCCCACATTTAAAGCTTTTTTACAATGGCTAACTTCCTGTTGTCCATCCTGTGGTCACGCTCTCTAAACTCTGAACCCAGTCAGACCCAGCATCAGTCAGTCCAGGCCGACCATCAACACCCTTCATGTTGTTCCTACAAAATATGTTGGCAATGTTTCCAAAAAGTGCCCAAAATGTCTAAAACAAACATGTTGTCTACAAAATATGTAGTGAACTAACCCATTTCTAACATGTTGATTTCATATTTTATATATATATATATATATATATATATATATATATATATATATATATATATATATATATATATATATATATATATCTCTGTCTCTCTGTCTCTTTCTCGCTCTCTCTCTGTCTCTGTCTCTCGCTCTCTCTGTCTCTCTCTGTCTCTCTCTCTGTCTCTCTGTCTCTCTCTCTCTCTCTCTGTCTCTCTCTCTCTCTCTCTGTCTCTCTCTCTCTCTCTCTCTCTCTCTCTCTCTCTGTCTCTGTCTCTCTCTGTCTCTCTCTCTCTCTGTCTCGCTCTCTCTCTGTCTCTGTCTCTCGCTCTCTCTGTCTCTCTCTGTCTCTCTCTCTCTCTCTCTCTCTCTCTCTCTCTCTGTCTCTCTCTCTGTCTCTCTCTCTGTCTCTCTCTCTGTCTCTCTCTCTGTCTCTGTCTCTCTCTCTCTGTCTCTCTCTCTGTCTCTCTCTCTGTCTCTCTCTCTGTCTCTCTCTCCCCTCTCCTCCTCTGAGTGATGTTGGAGGAAGAGGGTGTGTCCTGTAAACACCGATAAGATGGACGGATGTTAAACTAACAGCAGCGTGTTGATAAGAGCTGAGCAGCTTTTTCTTTCACACAACTGAGACACATGTAGCCTAGCTTAGCACAGAGACTAGAGGCAGAGGGAAACTGCTAGCCTAGCTTAGCACAGAGACTGGAGGCAGAGGGAAACTGCTAGCCTAGCCTAGCACAGAGGCTGGAGGTTGTGTGTGTGTGGCTGTGTGTGTGTGTGTGTGTGTGGCTGTGTGTGTCTCTGACTCTGTGTGTGTGTGTGTGTGTGTGTCTGTGTGCGTGTGTGTCTCTGACTCTGTGTGTGTGTGTGTGTGTGGCTGTGTGTGTGTGTGTGTGGCTGGCTGTGTGTGTGTGTGTGTGTCTCTGACTCTGTGTGTGTGTGTGTGGCTGTGTGTGTGCGTGTGTGGCTGTGTGTGTGTGTGTGCGTGTGTGTCTCTGACTCTGTGTGTGTGTCTGTGTGTTTGTGTGTGTGTTGACCAAGGTTATAATCATTAACGAAAACGAACGAAATAACTAAAACTAGGTGGGAAAAAACATTGTCGTTAACTGAAATAAAAATAAAAACGAGGCATTACAAAAAAAATTATGAATAAACTAAAACTGTAATGTCTGTTTGCAAAACTAACTAAAATAAAATGATCGAGTAATGTCCTTAGTTTT